>NW_020312028.1:0-77163 GCF_003144115.1 Tilletiopsis washingtonensis
GCCCTGCCTCGCAGCCGTCGGCGGCGAGCCGCCATCATCCATCGGGCCATCGCGCCAGTACTCCTACACGCCGCGTCCGCCGCGCAAGGCGTCGACGTCGCGCTCGCCCTCGGCTGGGCGTGCGTTCTGGAGCCGCTCGACCAGCCGGGGACGGCGGCTCTAGCCGGCCGTCCGCTCCTGTGCCGTGCCGCAGTTGCCTCCCCTTGCTATACCCTCACCGCATGCCTCTCGCTGCCCCATGCCCCATGTACCACCACCCCACGCCGCCCAGCTGTATAGACTTTGCATTGGCCTCTCTCTATGTCCGAGTGCACCGCCGCCCCGCGGCACCTATATCCGGCAGTTGGCCAGCTGCACGACGAAGATGTCGCACGCGCCAATCTCCTCCAACGAGTCCATGACGTTTGCGACCTCCTTGCGCAGCACCATGACGCTCACCGCGTTCCAGCCCTGGTCGTCCAGCGGGCTCACGGTGGGCGCGCGGCGGCCGGGCGTGATCTGCAGCGCCTTGTCGAGCGTGCTCTTCTGCACGTTGTACTCGACGAGCACGTAGCGCGCAGCGGCAATGACGCCGCGGATGCGCGAGGTGACCAGCTTCGTCAGCGCCGTGTCGGCGCGCTCGTGCGGCGTCGTCGGCCGGATGAGCACGGCCTGCGAGGTGAGGAGCGTGGCGATGGGGTGCAGGCCGCAGGCGCGCATCGTCTCGCCCGACTCGACGAGGTCCACTAGCAAGGGCGGCGCGTCAGCGACAGCTCACTGAGCCAGACGCAAGCGCCTGGCAGAGGTGAAGCTCTGCACGTGTGGTGCGCCAGCTCCGACAGCTCGCCGCCAACACTGGAGCTTGCTGCAGAGAACGCGAGAATGCTCGAGAGATCACACCGCTCAGAGCCAGACATCCTGCGCCGCACTCATGCCCTCTTCAGCGCTACACGCATCTTCTGTGCCTTGCGTCTGCACTCGGCTGATTGAGTGCGAGCCGGCTCAAGCCCGCTCACACATCCCATCTTCGCCTCGAGCTGCTGCACACCCGCTCGCACTCACCGATGCCGTCTGCCAGTCCGAGCGCGCATGCCGCCTCCACACTGCCGCCGACGTACTCGATGATCGTCTTCTTCTCCTCGTCGCTCTGCAGCTTGGAAAAGTACTCGCCGGCGAGGCGGTCGAAGCTGGTGGCCACCTTCTTGCCGACGAGGTCCTTGGGCTCCTTGAAGGAGCTGCTCTCGGGCACCTGCACCTGCAGCGCGCACTTGCCGAAGCCCAGCTCCAGCTCCTCGGTCAGCTCCGAGGAGAGGCCGGCCTCGGCGACCATGTCCTGGCCCGTGATGCCGAGGTCGACGTTGCCCTCGGCGACGAAGCGCGGAATGTCGGCCGCGGGCAGGAAGACGCTGCAGAGGGAAGCGTGTGAGAGGCGTGCGCTGTGGAGGGACAGAGGTGCTGCTGCGCCCAGAGAAGGCGTCTGCCGGGGCTCTGCAGACCCAGCAGAGGTGGCTGTTTCAACACCACAGCTCTGGCAGGGCCTGCAGAGGCGCGACAGAGGTGCTCGTGTGCTGCAGTCCCTCTCTGTGCCCATGTCGCTGCCTCACGCCTCACTCGCCCCACTCACAGCGCCATGGGGTGGTTTTGCACGAGCGCGACGTCGAGGCGGTGGGCGCGCTTGAACTGAATGTCTGCGCCGGCGAGCAGCTCGAGGCACTTCTCGTACAGCCTGCCTGCGGTGCCGAGGAGCGCGCAGGTGAGCAGAGGGAGAGGGCACGGCGGGCGAGGCGCCCGCGGACGCACCCTTCTTGGGGATGGCAAAGAGCATCTTGCCGGCGAGCGTCTCGGGCGAGAGGAGCGTCGACATGGCGGACGGGCAGCGACGGCGGCGGGCGAGGGCGAGTGAGGTGGAGTGGAGCAGAGAGAAGCAACTCAAGCGCTCGGCACGGCAAGATCGCCGGCGCCGTCAGGCCAAAGAGCAGCAGGCTGCCAAGGCGCACGCGTCTTCTCGCACGAGACGGCGCCGAGTCACGCGTGCCGCCCCACCATCGCCTGACCGCACAACGCAGCGCAGCGGGAGCTGCGGGAGACAGCTTAAGACGGTTGCCCCATGACATGCCCTGGCTCAGCGCGGGCCATGTGTATGGCATGCGTCTCGAGAGCCAGCACGCAGCAGGGGGCGCCAGGCGCGGTGGACCTCCTACTAGACGGGCGGCGACGTCAAGGGCGAATTCCGCCGACGCCGCGCCGCGCTGCGCCCACGCTCGGCATGATCGGCACGCAGCGCACGTGGGCCTTGACTCTAGCCTGCCGCTGCTGTCACTCACATCAAGGACTTCTCTTCCCACAGCAGAGGATGCGTGGTGCTTTCATCACCCTCAGCACCCTCTGCATCACCTCGCTTCGAGACAGTGGCCGCACCGAGCGCGGCAGCATCCCAGGCAAGAGACAGAGAGTTTGAAAAAGGGCTGCAGGGCTGTGTGTCCCTTTCAGAGGTTCATGAAGCCCAAGCCCAGGCGGCTGACCTGGAATGGCGATATATCCTAGTGGTCAACGGAGTGTGACTCAAGATTGTTATCTTGGCCGCCTCAGCGTGCTTCACATGCATTTGCTTCGCTGGTTCGAATCCTGCTGTCGTCAACTTTTGACAGCATTCTTTTTGCTGCTGCACCGGGCGCTGGCGTGTGCGGGCCTCTGTCGTGCGCAGGCTGCCTGAGCGCTGCCTGCACCTCTGCTGTGCACGACCGCACCAGCACGCTCGCCGCGCGCGAGGACGCGGCGCGCGCATCCGCGTATAGCGCGGGAGCAGGCTGGGTCAAGGGCGCGGCACCCCCTTCCCCCTCCTCAGCCCGCCGCTCGGCACCGCCGCGCCGCCGTGCCGCACCTCGGCTAGGCGGGCATGGAAACGATGGCTCGTGGGCCGCTGCTCCTTGCAGAGGCCGCGAAGACGTGCTCGCGCTGCGGCGAGACTCGACTGCGACGGTGAGGGCAGCGAGGCGAGCTCGGCAGAGGGCGCCATCGCCGCGGCTCCGCCGTGAGGTCTTACCTCGCCCGCGCCGCGGCGGGTAGCGCGCCTCTCGCCGAGGTTGGTGACGCCGACGTCAGACCAAGCAAAAACCCACCGCACCGGCGGCGATCTGATCAGCGCCTGCTGCTGGCGGCCGGAGCGGCGGCCGCCAGACGCAGCCGACGGGAGAGCAGAGCAGCGGAGGCTGATGGCATCGGGCCTCGCTCTCGCTCTGCGCCTCGCCGGCGGCTCGTCAGGGTGCAGCGCAGCGGTGCGGGCGCGCGCATCAAGCCTGCTGCTGTGCGCTGTGGCTGCACCCCGCGCTCGCCAGCTCCGCCGCGACGCCGGGCAAACGAGCGCTCGCCTCGGCATCGGCAGCGCACGCTGCGTCCGGCAGGCGGGATGATCTGCATGCTCTGCAGCTAAGCGAGGCCGTGCTCTGCGCTGTGGGCACAACGACGCGGCAGCCGAGCCGCAGCGAAGGCTCGGCGGCAGAGGCAAAATCGCGTTGATGAGGCGCGGCGGCGTGAGCGCGGCGCTCCGCACTCGACTGGCAGCAGCAGCCGCCGCCGCCGCGCACCTCACGCCTTCTCTTCCGACCACGAGTGCCGCTCCCTCACTCCCGTCCACCACCTCCTGCCGCTCGCTGCTGTGCGCAGCGCCTCCAGCCCGCACCGCGCCGCTCCCGCACCCCACCATGTCTTGCCAGCAGGGCCCGCACTAACCGCGGCGCCCGTCTGCGCACGGCGAGCCACGTGCGGCCGCCCGCCGCCCCCCGTCTCCCCGTCACGGCCATCTAGCACTGTCTGCGCCGCCCTGCTTCCACGCCCTCGCACTCTCTCCACCTTGCCGCCATGAGCCACATGCAGCCGCCGCTCCAGGTCGGCACTGCGGGCGTCGCAGCCGGCCCTGGCACGGATGCCGGCTTCGCAGCAGACGAGCCGCCGGCGCCCGACGTGCCGCCGGACGATAGGCGCTTCTCCACTACTACGCACGCCCAACAGGCATCGGGCGACAGCGCCGCACCGCTGCCTGCTCTCGATCTGCAGGCCACCGCCGCCGCTATCCTCGCCTCGCGCGCCGTCTTCTCCGACGACGCGCCCGCCGCGGCGCCGCTGGAGCGCGCATACAGCAGCACGGGCAGCGCCGGCACGGAGCGCACGGCCGACGGCACAGACGATGCTGCGGCAGCGGCGCCGGCGAGTGGGGAGGGCGCACTGCGCATCGAGAAGCTGCATCAGCAGGAGCGGCACATGTGGGACGCCGAGGAGACGCAGGCCCTCGTCGACGGCTGCAACAAGGTGAGCCGCTGCTGCTGCGTGGCCCTGTCTGGCGCAGCCATGCTCATGCACGTATCCCGCACAGCACGGCATCGGCAACTGGAAGGCCATCCTCTCTGACCCAGAGCTCTCGGAGCGCTTCTCGGGCCGCACGCCTGGCGACCTCAAGGACCGCTTCCGCACGTACTTTCCAGACGCGTACCACGAGCTGGTGAGTGGAGCGGCTGCGGCAGCTTGAGCATGTGCGGTGATGCTGAGATTTCGCGCTGCAGTACCCCAATGCGCGTACGCACACGAGCAAGGCCGTGCGCAGCAAGGCGCCCGACGGCACGAGCATCTTCGAGAAGGGCAAGACGAAGGAGCGCCGGCCCTTCTCGGCGGCCGAGGACGAGGTGCTCAAGCGCGGCTACGAGGTGGTGCGTGTGCTGCGCGTTGGACCTCTGTGCATCCTCAGCTGACCCATCGATGTTTGCAGCACGGCTCGCACTGGGCGGTGATCGCGAAAGAGGCCGTCTTCGAGGGCCGGCGCAAGTCGACCGACCTGCGCGACCGCTTCCGCAACGCGTTTCCCGAGCTCTACGAGCAGGCCGGCTACAAGCCGCGTCAGAAGGGCCCAAAGAAGGATCGGCGGCCGAGCCAGAGCGTCGCGCACGCGCCGGTTGCGCGCGAGGCGCTGGCACCGCTGAGCAGCGGCGGCAGCTCGAGCGCCGCAGGCACGGGCACCAACTGGATGCATGGCATCTCTGCGGCACTCGCTGGCGTCGCCGCTACGGACGACGCTGCTGCCCCTGCACGCCCGCCGCCCTTCTCGGCGCCGAGCGACACCAGCGTCTCGGCGCACTCGCAGTGCACGAGCGGCGAGGTGAGCCATTCGGAGACCAGCGACGGCGAGTTCAGTGACGCTGTGCCCTGGGAGCGCCCGGCAAGACAGGCGGCTCCACCCACGCAGCTTCAGCGGGAGTCGGCAGGTCGCAGGCAGGGAAGCCAAGGTGCGCCGCTCGTCTCTCCGAGGGAGGAGCTGCAACAGCAGCAGCTCCAGCAGCAGGCGCAGCAGCAAGAGCAGGCCAGTGCGCTCGACTTTCTGCGCGAGACCCACACCGAGTCAGCTGGGGGAGCCAGCGCAGGCGCTCCCTCGACTGCGCAGGCGTCGGGCGCGTCGCACGGCAGCCTCGGTCGTTCGAGCAGCCTCCACAAGGGCGAGCACGTACTGCGCCGCACGCAGAGCTCCAAGCGCGCGAACCCCAAGATCAGCTCCTTCGACTGTCCGCCGGCCTCGACGCTGCAGCATCAGCAGCGCACGCACACCTTCCACCACCAGCAACGCCTCTCCAAGCAGCACGGCACCACACCGCCAGCCGCGCGCAGCGTGTCGCGCGACAGGAGCACGGCTGCGCTCCTGGCGGCCCAGCAAGACGCAGCGCTCGGCGCAGAGGGCGCCCCGTCGCGGCCGCAGCTGGACCGCAGCCAGACGGCGGATGTGGCGACGGGCATGCCATGGCAAGCCTCGCCGGATGATGCGTTCGCGGCGATGGACCTGGACCAGCTCAGCCAGCTGGGCCAGATGATCAGCGAGCCGAGCGCCTCGCAGCTGCTTGACTCGCGCGCTGCAGCGAGCCAAGACCTGCTGGCATCGATGGACTCGCGCGACGTGATGGACGTCGACTACGAGGCGGCGGCGCCGACGGCGGAGCGCAGCTATGCGCCAGCTGGACGCACCGACGGCACGCCGGCGCGCGACAGCTTCGCAGCGCGTTCAGCTCAGCCGGATCTCTCTTCGCTGCTCTCGGGGTCGCCATTCGACTTTGCGTCTGGAAGCGGAAGCGCACGGCCTCTGGCAGTTGCCTCGTTCCAGGATCTTCTCGATCCCGTCGGCCCTCCGCAGTCGCCGTCGACGTGGGGCGCATCCTTCACGCCCGTCAGCTCGGGCGCCTACACCTCGGACACCTCGGCAGCAGGCGTCGCGAGCATGACGGAGCACAATCACTGGGCCGGCGATTTGCTCCACCGCGGCGGCGCCGCAGACGGTATGCAGCAGCCTCCGCCGAGCTTCGTCAGCCTCGCCAACATGCAGCTGCCCGGCGAGCGCTCGCTCTCCGCCGACTGGTCGCAGGCGAAGCGCACTAGCGCAGATGGAGCTGCGCTCGACGCCAACTTCGCGCCTGGACAGGCGCAGCGCTCGTCCAGCGTCTCGGCGTCCAGTGAGCGCAGTCTGTCCTCGACGCCGTCCGTTCATGAGCTCGTGAATCGCTCGGCGCTGCTTGGCTCAGCGTCTGAGCGTGGCGCATCCGACATGCGCCCCGAGCTGACGGCGCGAGAGACGGCCGAGCGCATTGCGATGCAGGACGCGCACATCTCGATGATGGCGACAGCATACCGCCAGCCGTACTCCTACCCTGCCGACGATCTGCACCTCACCAGCCTCGGCAGCCAGACGCTCTTTCCCAGCCTCGTCGAGAACACCTCCGCGCATCGTCGCCGCCGCTCGACGGACACGCTGCGCCAGAACTTCAGCGCAGCGGAGATGGCAGTGGCATTCGAGCCGACGCCGCCGCTGTCGCAGGTGCAACAGCAATGGAGCGCCGCCGCGGGCAGCGACCCGTCGCGCACTGGCCATTACGGCGGTGTGGCAGCGTTCGGCGAGGCATCGTCGCCGCGCAGCTCGGCCCGCGAGCGCGGACACGGCCGGCTGAGCGCCTTCGACGTCGCCGCCGCATTCGCCCACAGCGGCCTTGCCAACGAGGCATTCGGCGGCAGCAGCGAGCACATCGCGTCAGGCGACCCGGCTTCCTACGCCGAATCTCTTCCGGACCTGCCGCAGACGGGCAGCTACGCCGACCTCGGCTCGTTCGCCTCCAGCGGCGGCGCACCGATGCTGCAGACATCCTACGACGACCTGGACCTGCACGCCTTCCTGGCGCGCTCGCTCGGTGCAGCGGCGCCTGCACCCTTCAGTCCGCGAGCATTCGCACTTTCTCTCGAGTCCGGCGGCGCCTGGAGCGGCGCTGCCGGCGCAGGAGCAAGCGGCGCAGACGCAGGTCGCAGCACCGGTGCTTCGGGCGCAGCCTTTGCCGACGTGCGTCCTCCTCTGCCTCCAAAAGCATGGTCCGACTACGGCGGCGAGGCCCTGCTCGCTGGAAGCACCAACCCAGCGGGCGTCGCGCCGTCGCAGCCGCAGTCGGCTGCAGCAGCGCGACTCGAGACGACGTCGCTGCTCGAGCTCGACGCGGCGGCACGCTGGCCGTCCGCGGCGTCGGCAGCCGGCGGCGCCTTCGACCGCCTCGAGCACCTCTACCTCGAGGGCATGCACACACCGCCGTCGCCGGCCGCGGCACACCTGCGAGCCGCCGCCACTGGCTTCAGCCACGCCGCCGGCACCAGCTGGTCGGCGCCGTGGGCTGCGTCCAGCCCACGTCTCTGGGCGGCGGAGACGGGCGAGGCGGCTGCGAGCCGCGACTCGGCGGGCCGTGGCAGGCCCTCGCACTCGGGCGGCGGCGTCTGAGGTCTGCGCCGCGGTGCCGTCTGCCCTGTACATACTCTTCCCTCTGTCCCTTCCGTGTCGTGTGGTGGTGTAGCTTTACCTTCTAATCACATCGTGCTACCGTGCTGCAGTTTGTGTGTTGCTGGAGACCGGCAGCACGCGGGACGGCGCATGGCCGGCGCATGGATGGTCAGGGTCCGCTCGCTGCGCCCAGCTCGGCGTCTTGCGTTGCACCTCCACCTGCGACGCGGCGCGCAACCTGAACGCGCACGGCTCGCTTGCGCTGCTCCTGTCAACCTGCTTGCTCACCACCACCATCTCCGAGCCGCAGACCCATTCCGCAGACCCACTCCAGCATGTCCGTCTCGCTGGCCAACACCACTCTCCTGCAGCTGCTGCCCGGCGGCGACGAGGCGCCGCTCGGCTCCGGCACGCTCGGCCTCGCTGCCACGGGCGACGCCGAGGCGCCGCTGCTGCTGCAGCTCAACGCGCTGCGCTTCCCGCTCGCCCGCGGCGCCCAGTTCGGCACCGACGCCGCCGACCCGCTGCTCTACTCCTTCCTCTTTGCGCCCGCCGGCAGCAGCAGCGAGCAGTTCTGGGTGCGCATCCGCCTCGCGCCCGGCACGGCGACGGAGCACTTCGAGGAGCTGCTCATCCAGCACGGCTTCCTGCTCGACGGCATCCGCGCCGCCGGCGACGAGATCGCACGCAGTGCCGTCGAGGGCGGCCAGAAGGTGGCGCAGAGCGTGCGCGAGACGCGCGATGCGTGAGTGCTCTCGCCCACGCTGCTCCTTGCTGTAGCGCTGAAGCAGGCGCGCGCACAGCTCGCTGGCACAGCAGCCCGGCGAGCCGCTGCAGATCTCGAGCGAGACGCAGACGAGCCTCGACAATGCCAGCGCCAGCACGCAGACGGCGCGCGAATGGACGGGCGCCGTGACGGGCAAGATTGGCGAGGCGACGCAGGCGGTCGGCGCACAGGCTGGCAAGGGCTGGCGCGCCGTCGTGGGCGAGAGCGAGCCGCAGGAGGAGGGCGAGACGAAGAAGGCGCTCAGGGAGGCCGCCAGCGGCGTCAGTGAAGGGTGAGTCCAGGCTAGAGGGCGTAAGAGCGGGAGGATGCTGACTGCCATGCACTGCGCAGAGCCTCGCACATCAGCTCGTCCATCGCCGCGTCGACCGGCCCGCTGCTCTCGCACAACCTCGGCGACGACGCCAAGCAGGCTGCAGCGAGCGCAGGTCAGACGCTCGCCAACGCCGGCATGGCGACGGAGAACGCGCTGCTCGGCACCAGCGGCATCTACCACGGCCTGCAGGCGTCGCAGGGCGCACGGGAGGGCGCGGCAGAGCAGAGCGAGGCGCAGAAGCGCGCTGCGGAGCAGTGAGATAGAGACTAGTGCGAGCGAGACCGTGCGAGGCAGCCCTGCTGCCGCATCTGCACGCCTCCATGCATGTTCACCCTGACGACCCGTAACGAGTTCCATTTTGCGCCGGCTGTGCGCCTCATGTGCCGAAGCCTGCCCATGTGAGCGACCAGAACGTGACCTGCGGGCTCTTCGCCTTGCCCTCCTCGTCTGCCTCCTCGGCGCCGTCGACGACTGCCAACAGGTGCGCCTTCTTCACGGCCGTGCCCAGACGGCCCGACGCAACGAGCTGCTGCGCCGGCAGGGGTGTCGTGGGCGTCGCCAGCACCTGTACGGTGAAGTGCGAGTGGTAGCGCAGCGGATCGCCTGACGTCGCAGCAGCGCATCAGCACCATGAACAGCTGCCTGCTCATCGCCGCCACTCACCTGGGTACGCATTGAAGTCGCCGCCGAAGCGCAGGCCGCAGTTGAGAAAGTAGCCGCGGCGGTGCATCTCCTCGAACACGGCGCTGCGTGCTCGCTCGCGCAGGTCGGCCGGAAAGGTCCACACGCCGGCTTTCCGAGCGGCCGCGAGCGTGGTGTAGGTATGTGGCTCGGGCGCGTACCAGTCGCCATCGGGCAGGGCGGGCGTGAGGTGGCTGTATGAGATCTCCTCGTCGTCGAGCTGCGGTGGTGCCGGCGACGCTGGCCGTGCCTCCTCCTCGGGCGCCTCACCGGCGGCCGCTCGCCGTGCTGCGCGAGCCTCGCGCTTCTCCTGCGCCGCGCGTGTGCTGGTGAGCTGCTTGCTACGAGCTGCTGAGCTCGAGGCCCGCGTGGCCGCGCGTTGTGCGGCGATGTCGGCGCGCCGCGCCTCGTGGTAGGCAGCGGCCTGCGATGTGCTCGGCGCGTCGTGCGATTCGGGCGAGGCGATGAGGACGGCGGCGCCTGCGAGAAGGAGTCAGCGGCGGTGTCAGCGCAGCCATGCCATAGTTGCCCAGCCCGAGGCGTGCTGCGGAGGCCCTGCTGCCCCTGGTGCACGCTTGCAGGCGCAGTGGCTGCTCCTTCAGCGGGCCCGCACCCTCCTCGTTCCACTGAGCAGTTGCTATGTCTCCTGCAGAGCCAGCCGCTACTCTCGGCACACTGCGACGCCGTGACGACGAATCTCCGGCCCCCGTCTCGCTCCGCCGCCTGCACAGCTGCCGCAGCGCACTCAGCCACATCCCAGCCACACTCACGGCGGCCCACGAGACACACGGCCTCCTCGTGCATGAGCCCGGCCGGCGGCCCGCAGAAAAGGTTCTGCTGCGCCAGCATGGGCAGCGTGCCCTGCAGCATGGGCGCAATGTGGTGCGCGGCGCGCGCGGCGGCGATGTCGGCGGGCGTCCAGAGGAAGGCCTGGCGCGCGACGACGTGCAGCGGCAGCGGGGCTGCGTCGGTGGGCGCGGGCGGCGGCGGTGGCATGGCGGTGTGGTGGAGGTGAGCAGGGCGAGGCGAGGCGAGGCGAGGAGGGGCAAGCGGCAAGCAGCAAGCAGCAAGCAAGCAGCAAGCAGGGCTCGCTTGCTGTTCCCATGCCCGAAATATCTCTCGTGCGGGAGGCGTGCGCTCAGGAGCGGCCCAGGCTTGGCTGGCGTCACGGCGCGCCGCTGCCGATGCTCGCTGTGCCGGCGTGCCGTGCGCCCCGCCTGCTGCTGGCCGCGGGCCGCTGGGCTGATGCTGTGCTCCGCCCGCTGTCAGCGGCGCGCCCCGCATCGCTTGCCGCGCCTCCACGTCGCGCATCTCCTCTCACCCCCCATCCGCCCGCCGCACCATGGCCGACACGTACCCCTACCTCGCACGCGCCCGCGCAAAGTACCGCTCGCCGCATGCTGACGACCTCAGCCTGGCACGCGGCGACATTGTGCGCGTCACCGGCGCCGCGCCGCGCGAGGCCGACGATGACGACGACGACGACGACGACGACGAGGAGGACCAGTGGCTCGTCGGCCAGACGCGCGACGGCAGCAAGCACGGCACCTTTCCCGCTCGCAACGTGACACGCCTCAGCGACGACGAGGTGCGCGAGCTCGAGGCGGCGGCACAGCCCGAGCCCGCAGCCGTTGCCGAGGAGCAGCCCGCGGCCGTCGAGGAGCAGCAGCCGCCACCAGCTGCCGTCGCCGAGCCGGAGCCACAAGCTGCCGCCGAAGAGCCTGCTGCTCCGGCGGCCAGTGCTGCTGCCAAAGAGCCTGCTGCGCCAGCTGTCAGCGCCGCCGCTGAGGAGCCTGCTGCACCAGCCGCACCAGCGCCCGCACCGGAAGCTGCACCCGCGCCGGTCGCGCCTGCACCAGCGGCGCCTGCCTCTGCCGCCCCATCCACTGCACCACCAGCCGCAGCCGCACCGGCCGAGCCTGCCGCGGCGCCCGCGCCCAAGAAGCTCTCGGGCTTCGCCGCACGCATCGCCGCCTTTAACCAGTCTGCCGCCGCTGCTGCGCCGCCCGCACCCGTGCCCCGGCCCGCCGGCGGCGGTGGCTGGAAGCGACCGGCGCCGGCACCCGATGCGCCCAAGCCTATCCTGCCTGGCGCGCCTCGCTCGCTCGGCAGCACTGCCGGTGCCGCGCACGCTGCACCCAAGCCAGCGCCGGCACCTGTCGCTCGCGAAGGCGACGAGCCAGAGCGTGCGGGTGGATCGTCGAACCCGGCCTTCTCCGCCGCAGATGCGCAGGCCAGCATCAAGATGTCTCTCAAGGAGCGCATGGCGGCGCTGCAGCGCAACGACGCCGCCTCCTCGGCAGCTGCGGAGCCGACGGTGCCGCAAGGCGCCCCACGCCCGGGACGCCTGGGCGCAGAGAGACGCAACGTGGCGCTGCAGGGCATGGGCATGGCGCCGGCCGCTGCGCCTTCGCCTGCGGCTGAGAAGAGCGTGGACGAGGCTCAAGCGCCAAGCGATCCAGCTGCAACTGCCGCAGAGCCCTCAGCAGAGGAGGCTTCGGCACCAGCTGCTGCCGTTGCCGTGCCTGAGGCGAGCGGCGAAAGCGAGACGCTTGACTCCGCACCCGTCGACACGCCGAGCGCAGCTGCAGCCGACGAGGAAGCCGAGGCGCCGAGCGAGGAGCAGGCGCAGGAGAAGAGCGAGGCGGAGCAGGAGGCTGAGCGTCGGGCGGCCCTCGCACAGCGCATGGCGCGTCTCGGCGGGCGCCGCATGGGCGCGCCCATGTTCGGCGGCGCGGCGCCCGCAGCTGCGCCGACGCCTGCAAGCGCGAGCTCGGCCAGCCTCGACACGGCCACGCGTGCGGTTGACGACGAGGCGCCGGCTGCGCCGTCCTCAAGCGAGCTGCCGATCAGCACAGACGGCGGAGATGCGCAGGAGGAGAGCAAGCCGCAGACTCTCGCCGTGCCCCGGCGCGCTGCGCCGCCGCGACGCAAGCGCAGCGCGCCAAAGAGCCCGGCGGCCGAGGTTGCTGGCGGCGAAGAAGCCACCGAGACGGCCGCTGCTCCGAGCGAGGAGGCTGATGCGACTGAGGCGCCGCCTGCCGCACCCGCGGCTGCGCAGGTCGAAGCCTTGCCGCAGCTTGACGGGTCTGCGCCGTCCCTGGACCAGGACACCGCCGACGCACCGGCAGAAGAAGCCGTCGATGAGGTCTCTGCACCTGCAGAGGCAGAGTCGCCCGCCGAGCCTGAGCAGAAGCAGCCCGCCGCTCTCGACATCTCTGCGGCACCGACACGCAGCTCGACGCTCGATGCATCGGCTCCCGCGACGCCATACACGCCGCTGAGCAGCGGTGGTGGCGCTGCGCATCTCTCTGCATCGGTCGACACGACGCGCCGCGGCTCGACCGACACGACGGGCACGACGCAGAGCGAGGCGGAGCTGAAGCGTCAGGCCGAGGCGCTCGAGAGCTTCCTGCGGGAGCGCCAGGGCAGCATGGGCGGCGCGGAAGAGGAGGCACGGAGAGACGTAGGCGAGGAGCAGATGACGCTCTCCGAGGAGCCTCTCGAGGAGATGCTGGCTGATGAGCAGGAAGACGCGAACGAGGTGCCGGAGCCCGACGAGCAGCAGCAGCCGCTGCTCGAGGAGCAGGAGGAGCAGGATCCTGCGCAAGAAGAGCCGGAGCACATCTCCGCATTGCCTCGCCAGCCGGAGCCCGAGTCGGATGAGGAGGAAGCTCAGGTCATCGCAGCGCCTCTGCCGCCTGCACATGCTCCACCGCCGCCGCTGCCCACCAGCCCTGCGCCGCAGCTGCCAACGAGTGCGACAAGCGCTGTGCCCCCACCGCCGGCCCGCTCCATTCCCACCCCCTCGAACGACGCCGATACAGGCATCGCACCGCCGCCGCCTCGCCCAACGTCCGTGCGCCCGCCCATTCCCAAGTCCTCGCTTCCGCCGCCGCCGCCCAGCGACGTGCCGGAGCGCAGCGGCACCGTTTCGCCGCTCGCGTCGGCCCCGCCGCGTCGCTCGCTGCCGTCGCCGATGGGCGAGAAGCGCACCTCGATGCCGCCTGTGCCGCGCAGTCCGCCGCCCATGCTGCCGGCCGTTGCACAAACAGCCGACGATGACGACGACGAGGAGCAGCAGCAGACCAGTCTGGGTGCTGCCGCTGCGGCGATGAGCGAGCCGCGCCAGCCGAGCATCTTGGTCGCTCCCAGACCTCGAGCCGCCATGCCGCAGGAGGAGTCGGACGATGAGGCTGACGAACGTGAGTTATCTCGCGGCGTGCAGCCGACATTGTGCTCACACTGCGTTCGTAGCCGAGCCAGCTACGCAACCCTCCGAGCCTCAGCCCGTCGAGCCCGAAGCCGCCGCAGACGCCGCACCGGCAGAGCTGACAGAGGAGGAGGAAGAGGCGCAGCGCCGCGCCAGATTGGCGCAGCGCATGGCGCGTCTCGGTGGACAGCGCATGGGCGGCCTGCCTGGCATGCCGCCGCCGATCATGGGAGCGCCCATGCCGGCCCGTCGCCGCGAGCCTGAGCCCGAGCCGGAGGCAGGCGAGATCGAGCCCGTCGTCAGCGAGGCGCCTGCGCCTGAGGACGATACACCGGCGCAGCAGCCGGCAGAGCTACAGCGCCTCGCCAGCCCGCCGCCCATCCCGCCGGCGTCACGCCCGCCGCCTCCGCCCGCGCCGCTGTCGCCTCCGCCTCTGCCCACCTCGCCGGCCCCGACGCGCAGCATCCCGGACCCGAACCGCCGCGGCTCAGTCGTGAGCATCGGCGATGGCGAGTCGTCGGCTCGCCGCACGTCGATGCGCCCGCCGGTGCCGAGCGGTGTGCATCGGCAGGTGCAGGAGGAAGAGGTTGCGAGCGACGAGGACGAGGCTTACGACGCACCGGCACCACCGCCGCCGGCCCGTGCTGCGCCCATGTCGCCGCCGCCTGCGCTCCCCACCTCGCCGCCCCCAGCATTGCCGATGAGCCCACCGCCCATGCTGCCGACGAGCCCGCCGCCCGCGCTTCCGAGTGGTGCACCTCCGGCGCCGCCGAGCGGCTTCAGCGCCCCGCCGCCGCTGCCCAAGAGCCCTCCTCCGCCGCCGCGCGGTGCTTCGTCGCACGCAAGCGACGCTCTGAGGCGCGGCTCGCTCGAGCACGCGTCGCACCTCAACGCCGCACCGTCGCTGCACGAGCGCGTCTCGTCTTCCGCCATCCGTCCCTCATCGCGCGATCTCGATCTGCAGCCCAACCTGCGCTGGTGGCGCTCATCGCCATTGCACCTGCCGCCCACGCTTGCCGGCCGCCCAGATGCCGCGATCACCGTCGAGGGCGCGCCGGCGAGTGCCGGCTTCCACGCCCTTGTAGTGCGCCTGCGCTTTGAAGATGCAAGCCGCACGGACATCCACGTGGCATGGCGCGAAGACGACGTGGACGAGACGGAGACGGAGCTCAGCCAAGAGCACCACTTCCCGCCCGCTGCGCCCAGCGCCGAGACGCTGCAGATGTGGGCAGGCTCGATCGGTGCTGCTGTCGGTGAGTAGCGTCATCTGACTGATTTGGTCGGCTCTGACACTGACACCGCTCGCTCTCGCAGCTCATCATGCCACCGCAGCAGCAGCTTCCAAGAGCGCCGCCGTCGGCGGCGCCGAGGCTGCGACGTCGCGCGGCTTTGTGGCCGCGCTGCTTGCATCCGTCCCCGATGCACTGCCGCCTGCGGGCGCCTCGTGGGGCGTGCCTCTGCTCGCACTTGCCGGCGGCACCGTGCTCGACCGCGGTGCCGACGTCATCCGGCCGGGAGACGTCGTCGGTCTGTGGGGCGCCGACTTCAAGGGCAAGCGCGGCATCGTGCAGTACCACACCAGCTTCGGCTCGCCCAACGAGCCGAGCATCGCCGTGTGCGTCGAGCACGAGGAGCGCAAGAACAAGCTCAAGGTCGTGCTGCTGCCCGACGCGGCAGCGTCGAAGCGCAAGACTACGGCGCCAGAGGAGGTCAGCCTGCGTCTCGACGACCTCAAGAGCGGCGTGGTGAAGGTGTACCGCGTCGCAAGCCGCAGCTGGGTCGCGTAGGCCGCTGTGTGCCACGAACAATGTCATGACTGTCTTGATGCATCTCGGCAGCGAGTTCCATACATGTGGCATTGCGTTTCAGCATTCGAAGATTCGGGCAGTGCTCAGATTGAGGCGTGACCAGGAGCGGCGGCGCACGACCGCCTGCCTCAGGAGCAGCCACGGCCACTGCAGGTGGTAGAAGGCGAGGAAGGCGATGGGGTCGCTCGCGAGCCATGCGCCGTCGCGGCCGACCTGCTCGAGGTTGTAGGACGGCACGTCGAGATCCTTGGCGTCTGCTTGTGCGCTGTTGGACACAAATGCTGCGCCGTACAGCGAGCGGCCGTAGCCGGCTGGCAGGACACGAGGCAGGATCCGTGCGATCAGGTCGTGCCCCAGCCAGCTGATGGCAGTCACGCGCGAGCCTGGCAAGACGATCTTCTCGGAGCGGCCAGCCAGCGCCGCACCGAACGCTGCGGATGAGCCCTGCAGCAGACACACGGCCGTGTGCACGCGCGGGTTGCACTCGATCACGACGAGGCGCTCGCTTGCGGGCTGGTGGATGAAGTCGAGCGAGAACTGGCCGTTGAGGCGTGCGTGTGTCCACTGCGGGTGCTTGGCCAGGCGCTCGAGAAAGGTGCGTGTCCAGGCGAGCGCAAGACGGCCGATCTCGGTCTGCGTCGCGTTGTGGTACGTCATGAGCATGTCGTTCTGCGGGAGAGGGTGCAGACGCCGTCAGATAGTTGGCACTGGGCTGGATTGGCCAAGCTCGCTCACACTGGGGCAGCAGACGAACGCCACGACCTCGCCCTCCCACACCGTGGCGTGCGTGCACCACTCGCTGGCGCCGATACCTCCAATGAACTCCTGAGCGATGTACGGCGTGTCCTTGGCGATCGGAATGGCAAGGCCGCGTCGCAGGCGCTTCTCCGTCGCGGACCAGTCGGGCTGGCCGGAGGGCGAAAGCAGAGGGTACGTCGTCATGTCTGCGCGGCCGACGTCGTCCAGCACGGTGGCCGCCTTGAGCAGCACGCCGCCCTTGGAGAGATCTTGCGCACGCAGGTACTCCAAGGCCGCCTCGGGGCTGCGCACGATGCGCGACTCGGGCGCAGCGAGGTCAAGCTCGTGCACGAGGTCGATGAAGCGGTCCTGCACAGCGCGAGGCCCATGAGCTGGGATGATGACCGCATTGATCGGTGCCTCTCACCTTCTCGTGTAGCGTCGCAGCCAGCTCGGCGTCTTGGATGAGCGTGCGGATGCGCCCTCCGCTCTTCTCACGCATCAGGTCTGCTGCCTGTGCATCGTCGACCGTCGTGCCGGCGCCGCTGCACGGCACGAAGAGCGACACCTTCTCGCTCAGCGCAATGGCCACGAGCGCATCGACGTACTCTCGCCCGCCGCCGCCGGGCACGGGGTGGAAGCATTGCACGGCGTTGGAGAAGCGCGTGGCGCACAGACTGGCAGACGCAGCGTCAGCCGGGGTGTATGCGCTGCACACACGGCGCTACGCACTTCCAGCCCCTCTCCTCGACGAGCACCACGCGGTAGCCCTGCGCCGCCAGTGCCCGGACGACGTAGAGCGACTTTTGCATGCGGCCGCCATTCACCAGCGCCGTGGGCCGCTTGTCGCCCTTGGGCAGCGCCGGGCCTCCGCCGCCCAGCCGGGCCGCGGACGCGCCGACGAGTGCGAAGGCCAGCGAGAGCGGTGCAAGCGCGAGCGAGAGAAGCGCGAGCACGACGCACGCAAGTGCGCCGTGCGGCGGCCGGGCGTTGGATGCGTCTGACATTGAGGAGGCGGTGGAGAGAAGACAAGCCGCTGCACGGACGTGCTCGCCGCCCGGCCATCCCTCCGCTTCACCGCCCGGCCATCCCTCCGCTCCGTCCGTGAAGTGGAGCATGACGTAAGGCGTGCATGTGGACCCTGAACCATCCTCATCGTGGCCGACTTCCGAGCCGCAGATCCTCGCCGGCAGAGGTTTGTGCAGGCTTATGCAAGCTCGCAGCGCAGGAAGAAGCTCGGAGGCGGCACCACTCCGCCTCTGTGCCGCGACACGCGCCGGATCGGAGGCAGACAGAGCAGGCAGGCAGCGACGTTCGATTCATTAGTGACACGGTTCAGGTCTTGCGGAGGGGTGCTGGGGACAGGAATGGCGTAACGAGGCAGTGCGGTGTGTCGCGCAGAAGGCAGAATGTGCTGGGGAAAGGAGAGAGGGAGCAGAGACGCGAGACGGGCACGAGCGGTGGGCAGCAGAGCCGGCGAGCAGCAGTGGCCGACGGTGGCCGGCTCATGCGGCGACGGCCTGCTGCGACTGGAGCGCCGGCAGCACGCCGTTGGCGGCGGCCTTCTTCGTGGGTGCGGCCTTCTCGCCGTTGCGCGCCTTCTCCTGCTTCATGGCCTCCGGGTCGGCGCCGAGGTCGCTGGCGTCGGCGTACGCGTCCTGGCCCTCGCCGGCGTACTCCGGGAAGCGCTCCTTGACGTAGGTCTTGAGCTGAGCGAGCGTCGCCTCGAACTCCTCCTTGGACTGTATGCGCGAGCGTGGTCAGCAAAGGGATGCGGGCGGCGTGTGCGCGTGCTACTCACGATGTCGTTGGCGAAGCAGCACTCGCCGTACGGGCCGGCGAGCACGAAGCGCTGCTTGCCGTCGCGCGTCTTCTCGATGGCCTTGACACTCTCGTGCAGCAGCGCGTTGTCGAGCGCCGGGTGGTCGATGGTGAGGCCGACGCCGTGGGCAAGCGTGAACCACTCGTCGCGCTCGGCGTCGGAGAGGAGGCCGCGCGCGTGCGAGAGGATGATGGTGAAGCTCATGTCGACGGTGATGGCGTGGCCGTGGCGCAGCGGCGGGAAGGGCGCGAGCTCCAGCGTGGGGCTAATCCCGTGTCCGGATGCGATAACACGATCCAGCCCTTCAAGGAAGCGTCAGCCTCGGGTGTCGCCCCACGGCGTCAGGCCGACCTACCGATCTCGTGCAGGTTGCCCGACTCCAGCTCCAGCATCTTGAAGATGGCGCGGCGGCAGATCGTGTCGGCGGCCTCCTTGAGCTCGGCGCTGCCGTTCTCCTTGCGACCGAAGCCCGACTCCACGAGCTGCGGGCCGTACTTGACGAGCAGGTCCCACGTCTGCTTCTCGGCCGCGTGCGAGATCTTCATGATCTCCGCGAATCCGTTGCGGCATTGTCCGATCGGCAACGTCTTGAGGAAGTCGAAGTCCAGGAAGGTGTGCATGGGGGCGTGGTATGCACCGAGGCGCTGAACAAAGTTTGGGTGTCAGTGAGGGCGAGGGAAGCGAAAGACGCGCGCGCATGTCTGCCCCGCGCGCGCACACACTCCGCGCCGCCGCCGCCACTCACGTTCTTCAGCTTGCCGTAGTTGAGGCCGACCTTGATGGAGATGGAGGCGTCGATGAGGCCGATGAGCGTCGTGCTCACGCGGATGTAGTTCGTCGAGCGGCGGTAGCTGGCGCACGCGTAGCCGGCGACGTCGGACGCGAGGCCGCCGCCGACGACGAGCACGGGCTCCTTGCGGATGAGGCCAAAGTCGTCCATCGCCGAGCAGAACTGCAGCATCGTGTCCATCGTCTTGTTGAGCTCGCCGCCCTTGAAGACGTGCAGCGTGGGCTTGATGGAGTAGTGGTCGAAGTACTGGCGGATCGTGCTGCCGTACAGCGCTTCCACGTTGGTGTCGAGCAGAATCAGAACGCGGCCCCACTTGGTGTAGTAGGCCGAGAGGTCCTCCTTCTTAGTGTCGAAGACGCTGTCGACGAATGAGTAGCTGTACTTGAGCTCCTCGCTGCCGGCGACGGCGTAGCCGGGGCCCGTCGTGTTGGCGGTGGCCGGCAGCTCGCGCACGGTGCCCGACATGTCGGACGAGGGAGCGCAGGAGCACATGGCGGTGGCGGTACGGGTGGTGGTGGGTAAAGAGAGTGAGTTGGGCGAGAGCGGTCCGGTGACGGGTTGCGGTGTGCAGGTGGCAGGAGGCAGGGTGCGAGGTGGGCGGGACGGCGAGGCGGGCAGCGAAGTGCCCGCTTATGAGGCTCGCGGCCGTGCGCAGGCGGCGGCGCTGCTGACACAGGTGGAGCCGGCCGTCTGAGCGCTCGCACTCGCCGCCTGCCGTGCTGAGGATCGGCCACGGAGGGCAGGCGGTGCCGAGTGGAGCAGCGAGCACAGCACAGGCAGGCCACGGGTGCGGCGGCTCCGGCATGCCTCGGGCCCTGGCCTGTGGAGCACGCAACGCTCCTTCCTGACGCTGAGCCGCTTGCTGAGTCCTGACCAAGCGCCGCGCCGAGGCCAGCGCCAACGCCGGCCGCGTGGAGCACCCTCGTCCTCGAGCCAGTCTTCTTGGCTGTGCGCGGCCTCGGGCACTGCACGACTGTCGCACGCATACAGCCCGCGCCCGCGCCCATTGCCGCTCCCCCTTTCTTCGCGCGGCACGCCGCCAGTGTGCGCCCGTGCGGCGGCATCCGCACCGCCCTCGAAGGGTCCGGCGAGCACTTGAGCCGTCGCCGGAGCGCCATCAGCGGCAGCAGCAGCAGCACGCAACGTGCCTCGCACTTGCAGCAGGCCGGCCGCCAGTGTCGGCGAGCGGATGCCCCAGAAAGGGAAACCGCCGCGGCGCGCGGCGTGCGGCGGTGCCGAGAGGGACGCGCGTGGGTGGCGCCGCACTCCTGTGTCGCACGACGCCCGGCAGCGACGGCTGCCGCCCCTGACCCAGCACCAGGCACAGACGAGCATACGAAGCACGCATCCTTCCCGCCTGGAGCTGAGCCAGACACGGCAGCATGTATGCTGCTCGAGGGGACGGCACGGCGCGAGCCGAGGCTCGCGGCGACACGGCCGCGCTCGGAGGCTCCGGCGCGGGTCCGTGCGCAGAAGATCGGCCTCCGGAGGCTCAGCCTTGCTCTGCCGTGCCCGTCTCGCATCGTGCCCGCTGCGTGCGCGTGGCTAGCGCGCGCCGGCTGCGATCCATCGTGCAGCTCCCAGCGTCCAGGATGCTGATGCATGGCCCGTCTCTCAGCATCCAGCTCGTGCGCATCCGGGCCGAGGCGCAGGCCGACTCTATATTGTGCGCCCGCTGTCGTGCGCCGCCAGTGCCGCCTCCGAGAGCACGCCGGCCGGCAAGCCAGGTGGGGCCCTACAGCATCGTCCTGCTGAGGGCTGCCAAGCAGCGTCATGTGCCAGCTCCAAGCCGCAGCTCTCTTGACTCTGCACCCTGCCGCTGAGGAGGAGACCACATGCAAGCGTGCGGCAGGGGCGCCTGTCAAGCGCGTATGGTGCAGCTGATGGCGGCATGCCGTCGGCGGCCCACGAGCTGATCCGCGAGGCGCACTCGAGCCGAGTGCTCTGCTGCCTGCTGCTGATCGCTGACGTGAGCACGCGGCCCGTCTGGCCTGCTCCGACGTCTTAGCACCGTCCTGCGTCGCACCCCTCCCCGCAGCCGCAGCGGTGCGCGGCGTGTGGATGCGAGCTGCACGCTCCGACAGCGCCGGCGCTGCGTGACGCAGAGCGGCAGGAAGCTGACGCAGCATGCAGCGAGCTGCAGCGAGGCGTGCGAGCGCAACTAAGCGCGGTCAGGGTCCAGCGCCTTGGACGTCGGTGCGCCACACTGCTCGAGTGCATGCTGCGTCTCGAAGCCCGTGCGCGCTGCAGGTGCATGCATGCTTCCACATGATCAGCAGACGGGTGCGGCCGCTGTCCTCGTGCCGCGCTGCCGGCCCTCATGCGCCGCTTGGTCGGCGTGCCTGAGCGGTGCTTGGGCCCCCGCGCGAAGAACGGCGGCACCGCACCATTCCCGCCGCCCAGGGTCCCGACCGCCGTGCTGACCAACCGTGTGGCAGCCGTCTGGACACCTCCACTCCTGCGATGCGCGCTTTGATCTGCTGCATTGCTCCCGCTCACTCACGGCCGAACGTGGGCAGCGGCGCGGGCTTGTTGTCGAGCGCCGCCTCGATCTGCTGCAGCACGTCGGGCGTGAGCTTGTCGAGGACGTGCAGCGCCTGCAGGTTCTCTCGGACCTGCTCCACCTTCGACGCGCCGAGGATCACCGTCGAGACGTGCGGATTCTTGGCCGCCCACGCCAGCGCCAGCACGGCCGTCGAGCAGCCGAGCTGCTCGGCGATGGCGGCGAGGCGGCGCACGCGCTCCAGCTTCGCCTGGCCCTCGGGCGACTGCAGCGACGCAATGGCGCCGGAAAAAGTGCCGCCGGCGTTGAGGTCGAAGCGGCTGCCCTTGGGGATGCCGTCGTTGTACTTGCCCGAGAGCAGCCCCCAAGCCAAGGGTGACCAGATCGTGAGGCCGAGTCCATGCTTGCGGTACAGCGGCAGGTAGTCCTTCTCCACGGGCTCGCGGTGCAGCGCCGAGTACTGCGACTGGTCCGCCAGCGGCGGGTCGAGGCCGAGGCGCTCGGCGATGCCGTACGCCTCGCTGATCTGCTCTGCCGACCAGGCCGAGCAGCCCCAGTAGAAGCATTTCTGCGGGCGCAGCGTGAGCATGAGCAGAGCAGCGCAGAGCGCAAGAGAGACGCACGCCCGTCGTGATGAGATGGTTGAAGGCCTTGACGACCTCGACCATCGGCACCGTCACGTCGGGGCTGTGCGCCATGACGACGTCCCAGTACTCGAGGCCGGCGCGGCGCAGGCTGGCGTTGGTGCCCTCGATGATGTGCTTGCGGCTGAGGCCCGTGGCGTTGGGGTCCTGCGGCGCGCTGCCGCGCACGCCGTAGAAGACCTTTGTGATGAGCACGAGGTCGCTGCGCTCCCAGCCCAGCTCGCGGATCGCTTTGCCCATCGACTTTTCGCACTCGCCGTCGGCGTACACCTCGGCCGTGTCGAAGGTGTTGATGCCGCCCTCGTAGGCGGCGCGCATGATGTCGCGCGTGGCGGCGTCGTCGACGCTGCCGCCAAACGTGAGCCAGCCGCCGAGGCTGAAGAGGCTGACGCGCAGGCCCGAGGGCCCGAGGTTGCGGAAGCGCATCTCCTTGGGCTGCGGCGCGGGTCAGCGCGGGCAGAGCAGCGCCGTCGAGCCGGCAGGCCTCACGTCGTACGACGACGACGGCATGCTGGAGGCTGCTGTGCTTGGGCGTCGGGAGATGGTGGTGCTGAGGCAGGTGTTGCGCTCGGCCGGCCGGCCGGCCGTTGCTCCACTTCGCGGTGCCTGAACGCCGCGGCGAGCCGCACGGCAGACGCAGCGAAGGGGCGCGCTGACCGCGCCGCCGCGCGGATGTGGCTCCGCCTCGGCCAAGCCGCGAACGTCAGCGACGCACCTCTCCCAACACCATCCTCAAGCTGCCAAGCATGTCCGCACAGGCACAGCCGGCGCTGCCGCCGTACCTGTCCCTCTCCGTCGGGCAGGTTGCCAGCAGTCTTGCGGCACCGAACGAGCCCGAGCCGCAGAAGCACGCTACGATCCCCGCCCTACTGCAGCACCGCGCGCGGCACTCGCCCGCCCAGCTCGCCGTCGGCTTTCCGGACTGCGACGGGCAGCAGCCATGCCTCTCCTGGAGTGAGCACGCCAGAGCGTCGCACGCCCTCGCCACCGAGATTATGGAACTGAACGCTTCTCGCTTGCAGCATACAGCCAGCTCTGGCACGGCGCGGCTCACGTGGCGGCACAGCTGCGCGCAAGACTCAGCGAGCGCGTGGCCGCTTCGGGCCGCAAGCAGCCCGTCGTCGCCCTGCTGGGTCCCAGCGGGCCAGCGTTTCTGCTGCACGTTGTCGCCTGCTGGCAGCTGGGAGCCGCGATCCTGCCGATAGCGTCAGTCTGCCTTGCTCGCGAGCTGCAGCGCCGCACCCCGCTGACGCCCTCGCAGCATCGGCACGACGGCCGACGGAGCTGCAAACCTGTGCCGCCTGGCCGAGTGCTGCCTCGTTCTTGCGGACAGGAGTCAGAGCGAGCTTGCTGGAAGGGTTGAAGCGCAACTCCAGTCAGATGGGCTCTGCGCATCCTGGCTTGACCACTGCAGCCCAGAGAGCACAGATGTGGAGGGCCCGGCGCCAGAGCCGGTGCACAGCTGCAGCGGCGACGATCTGCTCGTCATTTTCCATTCGTCGGGCTCGAGCGGCAATCCGAAGGTGCGCTGAGCATCGTTCGTCAGCGGCAGCAGCGCAGCTCACGCGCGTTCGCAGCCCATCTCGCAGCTGCACCGCTTCTGGACCTCGTCGCTGACCACTGCGCCGGGCGCCGACAAGGCTGCGTTCACAACAACGCCGCTCTTCCACGGCGGCCTGTCCGATCTGCTGCGCGCCTTCCAGGCGGCTGCCCCCATCTTCTTCTTTGGCTGGCACCAGCAGCGCGCCCCGTCTGCCGGCAACATCGGGCTCTCCGTCCGCTCATGCGGCCAGCCAATGTGAGTGCCAAGCCGTCGTCTATGTGCTGCTCGGCTGAGTCAGTCTGCAGAGCCTACTTTCTGTCTGTGCCCTTCATCCTGGAGATGCTGTCCAAGGACGAGAAAGGCTCGAGCCTGCTCCGAGAGATGGATCTCGTCAGCACCGGCGGCGCGCCGCTGCCCGAGAGCGTGGGCGACTCGATGGTCGAGCGAGGCATGCACCTTGTCTCCCGATTGGGCAGCTCGGAATGCGGCTTCCTGATGTCCTCCTGGCGCGACTTCAAGACGGACAAGGCGTGGTCGTGGCTGCGCGTGACCGACCCCAGAAGCAAGAAATGGCTGCTCTTCCAGCCGCAGGGAGAGGGCGACCCACTGCATGAGCTCATCGTGTCGAGCGACTGGCCAGCAAAGGTGCGTGACGCACATTGTCCGCCTGTCTGCCTCTCGACTGACTGTGTTTTACCCAGATCGTCTCGAACAGAGAGGACGGAGCCTTCGCCACTGGTGACCTGTATGAGAGAGGGCCGGATCAGCCCGATCACTGGCGCTACGCCCGCCGATCCGACGACAGCATAGTCTTGGTGCGTCTTGCAAAGTTAGCGGCGTGTTGCGAATAGCTTTAACACCGCAGCGCAGGTCAATGGCAAGAAGGCTGCGCCTGCTCCCATCGAGACAGCCCTGGCTGCATCCAGCCTCGTGGCCAACGCCGTGGTCTTTGGATCGAACCGTCCCATGCTGGGCGCCGTGGTCCAGCCGGCAGAGGCGCATCGGGACGAGCCGGAGGCGGAGTTCCGTCGCAAGCTCGAGGCCGAGCTCGACTCGATCAACCTCTCACAACCAAGTCATGCGCGCATCGCAGGCGAGCTCATCCACATCGGAGATGCAGACCTCTTCGCGAACCTGCCGCGCTCGTCCAAGGGCACGCTGCAGCGTGGTCTGGCCATGGAGCAGCTCGCGGACGTCATCAACGAAGTGTATGCGCGCTTCGATCGGGGCGATCCGCTGACAGACGAGCCGGTCGTGCAGCGAGAGGGCGCGGAGCTCCGTTCATGGCTACGAAGCTACCTCAAGAAGCTGGTTGGGAAGGAGGTTGAGGACCACACAGACTTCTACGGGTCAGGATTAGACTCTCTGATGGCCGCGCGTTTCCGTTCCGCCTTGATTCGTGTGAGTGTGAGGCCAAAGCCGGGCTGTCGGACGGGCGCTGATGTCTGCCATAGCAAGGGGCTGCGAAGTCGAAGCTGCGCCTGGATGCGAACGTGATCTATGACTGCGGCACGGTCGAGAGGTGCGCTGCGCGCCAGCACGCTTCAATGCATGGCTGAAAATCTTATCACAGGCTTGCACAGTTCATCGAGGGCTCCGACACGGCCGCCAAGAGCGAGCCCGCGGCGCTCGCTGATGAGTTTGTGCGGCGGTACGTGCAGCCTTTGCAGGAGCATCGCAGCACGGCACAGGCACGATCGACAAGCGGCGCAGCTACGGTGCTGCTCACGGGCAGCACCGGAGCACTAGGCTCGCGCATTCTTGGTGCACTTCTTCGCAAGCCGGCTGCCGAGGTCGCTGCTGTGTACTGCCTCGTTCGAGCGCCCGACGCGGAGTCTGCCAAGAAGCGCATCGGCCTGGCTCTGCGCCAGCGCAAGTGTGGCTTGGAAGGCTCAGACGTGGAGACCAGGATCGTCGCTTTGTCCAGCCTCGACGATGCGACAGTCGCTGAGCTGCGGAAGGCGGAGCGCCTTGTCGTCATCCACGTGAGTGAGGCGCACGGTCTGCAGCCGAGCTGCATAGCTGAGGCAGCTTGCGTCGCCCAGTCTGCCTGGATCGTCAACTTTGCCCTCAGCCTCGCCTCGTTCGAGACTGAGTGTATCAAGCGTGAGTTTGCTGCTTCCTGTCCCACTACATCCGTCGTCTGAGCCTTTCCGCCGCCACAGCACTGCAGGAGCTGCTCCAGATCTTCCAGTCCGCCTCTCATCCGAGCCGCTTCGTCTTCTGCTCGTCCATCGCCAGTGTCGGCGTCGCCCCGAGCCCGGTCAAGGAGGAGGCGAGCACCAACTTTGCACACGCAGGCGCCACCGGCTACGGGCAATCGAAGTGGGTGGCCGAGCGCCTCTGCCAGGCCGCCGGCGATCGCGTCACCGTCGCGCGAGTCGGCCAGCTGTGCGGCGACACGGAGCACGGCATCTGGAACGAGACGGAGGCATGGCCGCTGCTCGTGCGGACGGCGGACGAGGTAGGCTGCCTGCCTTCATCAGGACCAGTGAGAGCCAGATTGCGTCTTTGCCTGGGCATTGGCTGACAAAGTACCTTCAGGACATCGACTGGCTGCCCGTGGACACGGCAGCCGCTGCTCTGATCGACTTGGCCTTCTCGCCGAGCATTCAGCTCGAACACGTCCATGTTGTCTCGCCGCCCCACAAGCACCGACCTGCGTGGGCCGATCTTCTCGGCTGGCTGCAGGCTGCCGGAGTGAACTTCGACACCAAGCCCAACGACGAATGGCTCGCGGCGCTGCGCAAGGCTGGCGCGCAGATCCGTGGGCGAGCTCTGGTCGACAGCATCTGGGCCCACGTGAGTGGTGTCTGCCTCTAGGATGCGGCATATGCTGAGCAGCGCCTTGTACCACAGCTGTCGGAGCCCGCAGAGGAGCGGGAAGTGCTCACGCAGAAGGCAGAGGGCGCCTCGGAGAGCCTCAGCCAGGCTGCGCCCGTGGACGCGGAGCTGATCCGCAAGACGGTCGCAGCCTGGCGCGCATCGTCTTTCCTGCGCCGAGATCGGGCTCTCTGTGCGTGACATCCTTTCAATTTATCGCCTACTTGGCGTGCATGATCCACGTCACGCCGTCACGGATCGGCAACACGGACGCCTCGACGCGTGCGTCGTCGTTGACATGCTTGTTGAACGCCGTGAGCGCCCGCCCGTAGTCGGCATTGAGCTGCAGATGGCCCAGCTGCTCCTTCGAGGCCTCGCCGAGTGCTTCGGTGAACGGCAGGCCCTGCGCAGAGAGCGTGTCAGAGGGCCAGCAGGCAGCAGCGGCTCAGCAGCGCTCACCTTGTAGAGCGTATTGTCGACGAGCAGCACGCCGCCCTTGGCGAGCAGGCCGCTGGACATGATCGTCTCGTAGTAGTCGTGGTAGCCCGTCTTGTCTGCGTCGATGAAGATGAGGTCGAAGGGCTCCTCCGTGCCCGCCATGGCCTGCACCGACTCGAGCGCAGGGCCGACGCGCACGTCGATGATGTCGGCGACGCCGGCCTTGGCGAAGAAGGGCGCCGCCAGATGCTTGAAGTACTCGTCGATCTCGAGCGCAATGAGCTGCAGGGCAGAGTGAGCATGGGGCCAGCGCGAGCGCAAGCACGCCGCGCACCTTGCCGTCCTTGGGCAGCGAGTCGGCGATGCAGAGCGTCGTGGTGCCCGTGAACATGCCGACCTGGACGCAGTGTCAGCGAGCGGGCCACGCTGCGGCACAGTCGGGCCGGCTCACCTCGAGCACGCGCTTCGCCTTGATGGCCCGCGCGACCAAGGCAATGAACGATCCTTCATAGTTTCCTGCTGACCAGCCGCTCGTGACTTCAAAGGAGACCTTCTTGTCGCGGAAGGCGCCGGCCCAGTCGTGCGACTCGGTCTCGTCGATGAGCGCCTGCAGCGCCGGCGGCCCCCGGCTCGAGCTGGCGTCGAGGTACGGGTCGAGGCCGCCGAGGAGCGCAGCGGCGAGCTGCAGCGACTGCAGTGCGCCGGCGCTGCTGCTGCCTGCCGCGCCCTCGAGGGAGCCAATGGCGGAGCGCACGAGCTGCAGCGCGGTGGCCAGCGGCGTCTCCATCTGGATGGAGCTCATGGCGGAGGGAGGTGAGGGTGTGGAGGGAAGAGGGCACGCGCGTGCACTGGCCACCCCTCCCCGCGAGAAGATCTGCGCGCGCGCCGCCGGGGCCTCGCTCGGAGCGGCACCCTTCGCAGCCGCTCGGCGCCGAGCTCGAGCCATGTCAGCACGGCGCTGCGCCGACGAAAGACGCTGCCGCTGCTGCATGGATGCCGCACTGGCCCATCTTCGGGCCTGCTCCACCTGCGGCGAGGCCATGCTATGCACGCTGCTGCGCGCTGTGTCAGCGGCGGCGGAGCATCGCGTGGACCCTGACGAGCAGCCCGGCCGCCGGCTCCGAAGCGCATGCCCTCGTCGTGCTGCCGCTCGGCCGAAGACGCCAGACAGTGCCTTTGTGCAGCCACTGCCGCTTTCTGCACGAGGTCTTGGTCGCCGGTCAGCACCGAGAAGGAGGAGCAAGTCGAGTGGAGTGGAGCTGGCGGATGCGGGGGCGGGCGCTGCCCGAGTCCCGAGACGCGTGCACGGCTCGCCGACGCCGAGTGCGAGAGGTGCCCTCGACGACGACGAGCCCTCTGGCACGCCGCTGCGCACTACCACACACTTCACACGTCGGCCACACTTGCGCAGCTCGTGCACTCCTCTGGCACCGTGCGCCATGGCCGAGTCCTCCGCCACGGCCGGCGCCGGGCCGCACGCGGCGCCGCCGTCGCCGCACGCCGAGCTCACCTCCTTCAACCTGCTGCCGCCCGAGGGCGACGCCGGCGAGGCCAGCTTTGCGCCGTGGCAGCTGCTCTCGCGCGTGCGCGACGTGCTCACCGGCGCCGCGACGGCACAGGCGCCCGCCGGCACACCGAACGCCGCCCATGCGCCCGACGCCGAGCGCGCCCGCACGCAGCCCGCCAGCGCCGGCGCCTCGAGCGCCAGCGGCGGCAAGAGCGGCACCGCCGCGCCGCCCGGCTCGCGCATGCCCTCGCTCTCCGTCGCCGAGCCCAACGCCGCGGCGCCGCGCAAGGCCAGCGGTGTCAGCGCCAGCAGCGGGCTGGCATCGCATGCGTCCGGCTCGTCGCAGCGCCGCACGTCTAGCACGCTCTCCAAGCCCGTCCTCGGCAGCGCGGCGACGGTCTCGCTGCTGCGCTCGTCTGGCGAGTCCTCCTACCCGTCCACTGCCGCGACGTCGCGGGCCACGGCGCGCTCTCTGGCGCCCTTTGCGCTGCGCTCGACGCGCGCCTCGGCGCTGACGAGTACGGCCAATGCGCATGCGCACGCAGCGAAGGACGCAGGCGAAGGAGACACGGACTCGCTCGGAGCGCTCAACAGCTCGCGCCCGTCGCCTTGGGGTGCTGTGCCGGGCTTCCCGCTGCCGCGCGACCTGCTTGCCGATGATGCGCGCTCCATTCGCTCCACCTCGTCGCGCCCCCGCTCCGAGCTCGACTTTCCGTCTATTTCGATGCCAAACGTCGCATCGACCTCTGCGCTCGGCGCCCGTGCCAGTCCTGCACCCTCATCTGCCGAGGCGATCCGCCGTCTGCGCGAGGGGGCTCCTGGCGGCGACCGCCGGTTCTGGCTGCCAGATCACCACGCCGCCGCGTGCGGCGGATGTGGCATGCAGTTCAGCACCTGGCGCAGACGACACCACTGCCGCACGTGCTATCTCGTCTTCTGCGCCAGCTGTGCAAGCACGATGCTCCCTACGCGCGGCGCCAATGGGCTACCAGGCCCTCCGGCACGTACTTGCGACGGCTGCGTGAAGCTGCTGCGCGACACGGGCCCCAGCAGCATGTCGAGGCACAGACGCGCGCGACTGGACAGCACGGCGAGCTCGGGGCCGAGCGCCTTGGAGAAGACGGACATCAGCGCGCCTCTTGAGGCTTCGACGCATAGCCCGCAGGCCGAGTTCGGCGCCAATGCTCTCTTTGCGCGCTCGCGCGGTCTGCCGAGCACGCTGAGCATGGGCGGTATGGCTGGCTTCGGGCAGGACTGGGACGACGAGCGGATGAGCAGACCAGCTACGCCGGACATGGCAGCGTTCCGCATCGACCGGCGCATCTCGGAGGAAGAGGGGGTGATAGCTGCCGCGACCGCACCGTTCCGCCGAGGCTTAGGCGACGAAGACAAAGCGCCAGCCACCCCGGACGAGGATCTCGAGCAGTTCATGCAGCGAGCGCCCGGCGAGGCAGCTGTGGAGGCGGCTGCGCAGGCCGCCTCTACCAGTGCGCGGCAGCCTGTGTCTGGCGACGCCAAGGCAGAGGGCCCTGCAATGTCCCGTACCGTGCCGCTCCTGGCCTTCCCGACCCGCTCGAGCGACAGTGCCGAGACTGCGGCAGGGGACGGAGGGGACATATCTCCCAACACGCGCAGCAGACTGACGAGCGATGCTGCTGCCGGCCTGTCGAGCGACGCTCGCTCGCGCCTTGTCAGCGATGCAGCGCTCCGAGCATTCCGGCGCTCGCGGCTGCGGACGCGGACAACCCTGGACGATGTGCACGGCGCTCGCGACGGCGAGGACGGCTCGGGCTCATTGGGCGTGTCGCGTCGCGACAGCTACTTCGGTGTGCAGGGCGCAGGCGCAGGCCTCGAGGCAGTGCCGGCGCATGGACTCGGGCCCGTGTCGCTCGCATATCTGCGCACGATGCTCGCCCAGTGCCTGGTGCGAGCACGCATTCCCGACACGCACAACTGGGCGCACATTCTGCTGCCCCTCATTCTGACCGTCTGCAGCAAAGTGCGGCCGCGTCCGCGCGCAGGCGAGGCCTGTGATGTGCGCGCCTACCTCAAGCTCAAGCGCATCCCTGGCGGCGAGCCGAGCGACAGCGTGTACGTGCCCGGTGTGGTGCTCTCGAAGCATGTGGCCACAAAGCGCATGGCTCGCAACCTGCCGCTCGTCCGTCCGCGCGTCATGCTGCTGGCTTTCCCGCTCGACTTTGGCACACAGGGTCTGACAAGCCTGGACCGCGCGATGCACGAGAAGGAGTACACCAGAGTCCTGATCGCGCGCATTGTCCAGCTGCGGCCGAATCTGCTCGTGGTGCGCGACAACGTCTCGCGTTTGGCCATCGACATGCTGGAGGTGAGCAGAAGCGAGATGAGGCTCAGCTCTGGCGTTGCTGAGACGCCCTTGGCCCACAGGAAGCAGGCGTGACAGTCGTCTGGAGCGTCAAGCAGAGTGCGCTCGAGGCGATCGCGCGCTGCTGCAGCGCCGACATCATTCCTTTCATCGATCGTCTCGCGCTCGAGCCGCGACTGGGACGCTGTGCCAGCCTCAGCGTCGAGACTTACACGCACGCGCTACTTCCCTCGGCGCGCAAGTCGCTGATGCGCTTCCTTGCGCCAGCGCCGACCCGCGAGATGCCGCTCGAGGCCTCCGCTGGTCTGATGAGCGGCGGGATGCAGGCTGCAACGGGCGGTGCGGCCGCCACCATCGTGCTGCGAGGCGGCAGCATGGCTCTGCTTGGCCGCGTCAAGGCTGTGCTCGACCTTTGCGTTTACGTCGCTCACAACCTGCGGCTCGAGGAGTGCCTCGCACGCGATGAAGGCACCCAGCTCTTGGCGCCGCCGCCACCGCCGCCCGAGCGCAAGTTGTCGTACGCGCAGGCTCTCGAGAGCTCAGCGCCAGACGAGCTGTGCAAGGCGATCGAGCGCGCTCTTCGACCTTACCAGCGCACGCTGCTCAATGCCAGCGCCGCGGTCCGTTTGCAGCCGCCGTATCCGCTCGTGAAGCTGCGCGAAGGCCACGAGAACTTGCTACGTCTCGAAGCGGAGCGAGCCAAGGCGGAGGTGGCTCAAATTCGCTTGGACGAGGAGACGGCTGCCGCTGAAGCAAAGGAGTCGACACTCACGCCCACAAGAGCCGAGTCGCAAGCTCCTCAGCTGCAAGAGTCGCAGACCGATCTGCTAGCTGTCGATGATGGCGGTACATCGCCCGGACTCAGCGAAGACCCGGACGAGACGCCGCGCGCCGTTGATCTGGACGCTCCCGAATGGGCGGCAGCTGCGCAAGAGGCGCCCGAGACGCCGACGCGCTCCTCTACCAAGGCCCAAGCTCGACCTGAGCTCCCGTTGCGCGCAGGTTCGGCCGACACGCTGCCTGCGCTCGACGAGGTGCTGCCGCAGCCATCGGTGCTCGCTCGCGAGACGGAGTACCGCATCGCGAAGCTGGAGCACGACGAGGCTCAGCGCGCCTGGGAAGCGCAGGAACAAACAAGCAAGACATTGGCGCCCTTCGCGCATCAGCGCATCGTCACGCTCGTGTCGGTCATGTCGTCGGCGACGCAGCGGCCGTGCGAGGGTCCGGAGCTTCGGAGGGTCGAGTACTACGGCCAGGGCGACGAGACGCTCGGGCGGTACCTCGAGCGCATGTGCTCCGAGAGCACCGTCGCCTGTGTGTTCAAAGGGTGCGGCCGCCCACGGCTGTCTCACTTTTCAGTCTACGTGCACAACGAGGCGCGCGTGCTCGTTGTTCTAGAGCGCTTCGTGTGTCCCATTCCAGGACAGGAGGGCCGCATGCTGATGGTGAGTCAGAGACACTCGGCCCACAATGCAGTCCGCGCTGACCACGCAACTCCGCAGTGGTCGTACTGCAAGCGCTGCGAGCAGGCGTCGCCCGTGACGCCCGTGTCGCCAGACACGCTGTGCCTGTCGTTCGCAAAGTATCTGGAGCTGCACTTCAGCCCGGAGCCACCCGCCAAGCAGACGCCCTGCGGGCACGACTTCTTCCGCGACCACGTCCGCTTCTTCGCGCTGCAGAACCTGGCTGTGCGCTTCCACACGGACGCAGTGGAAGTGCGCGACGTGGCCCTGCCACATCTGAGTCTCCTCAGCAGGCCCGACACCGACGGCCGGCTCAAGAGCGAAGAGGCGTCGACACTGGCACGGCGCATGGCGGCATACTTTGAGAGCGTCGGCACGCGTATCGCCGCACTGCGCTACGAAGCAAACTCGTGCCGCGATGCCGCTCTCGTCGCCAAGAGCCTAGCCCTGCTGGACGAGATGAGCACCTGCGCCGAGGTCGACGCAACGACTTTGGCAAAGGCTCTCACGCGCACCTGCCAGGAGACCGAGCCGACTGATGTCCTCGGCCTCAGCGTAGTCCGCCGCCGCCTGCAAGAGGCAGTTGTGCGCTGGGACCGCGACTTTGAGTCGTTCGAGCGCGAACACCTCCCTTCGGAGCGGGATGTGCGCCGCCTGACAACATCGGGCCTGTCGCGCATGTTCGCCGAGCGCGACCCATCCGAGCGCACTGCGGCGCCGTCGATCGCCTCGTCCATGACCGCAGAGTCGAGTCTGAGCCTTGCGCCTGCCGTCGAGGTCGACGAGCAGGCTGCCTCCGGTGTAGACTCTGGCATCGAGACTGCAGGCTCTCGCCGGAGCGATGCCGACAGCAGAGATGCAGCAGATGCCGAGCGATTCGCGGCGCAGCTGACGACTTCGCTTCAAAGCGCCGCGCTCGAGCCCTCGTCTTCTCTTGACGAGCTCGGCAGCGAGCTACCCTCCGAGCTGACCTCTGCTGCCATCAGCGCTGCGAGCACAGCGCCGCCTACGCCACAGATCGATGTGGATCCGAAAGACTCCGATGCATCGCCAGAGGATGACCGCAAGCCCTCTGCAACGAGCACGCCCGCAGCCTGGCGGCGTCGACGCGCTCAGAAGTTCGGCAAAGGAGACAGCTCTTCAACTGAGACTGAGAACGACAGCTCTGTCCAGCAGCTCGTTCGGCGCTTCGAAAGCCCCGAGCAGGGCAGCAGTCTCTCGCCCACTGATAGCAGGTCTACTCCGCTCCGCAGACCAGGCCTGCGCCGCGGCAAGACCGACGACGCAACGCTGCCGTCTCAGCGCCGCACTGCCGGCGCGATGCTGCCGGACAACGTCGTGACTTCTGGCCTTTCCGACGGCGAGTCGAGCGCAGCCCCGGTCAGGCAGGCACCCAGAGCGCTTCGGCTGAGCGGCCGGCCGCGCTCGCCCTCGAAGCCGGCTCGCGGTGCAGCAGGCATGGCCAATTCTATGCCGACCAGTCCTCGCGCCACCGAAGCGCCCACCGCAGGTCTGGACAATGCTCCTCCGACCTCACCTGTCGCACGCCGACCTGCCGCTCGCCGGGGGCCGCCAAGCTCGTACCGGCCTCCGAAGCACAGCGAGACGGACTCTGACTTCGCTGGGCCCCGTCCTCGCGGCAGCTCGGCATCTTCCGCTAGTGCAAGTCGGGGTCGCATTGCTGCTGCTCTTGCGCCGGAGCGCAGCACATCCGCAATGGGCGAGAAAGACACCAAAGCGCGCGGCTCCAAGGGAACCTTGTCACGGCCGCCTTCGGCGACTGCCAGTCGTTTGCGCGCTAATCCTTCCTCGGCGAGCAGTCGAGTGCCCGTGCCGGTCCGACGCGAGCCGACGCCTGGAAGCGGCACTGTCACGCCTTCCGGTGGAGCGGGCCGTTCGCGTGTGTCTACTATGGCGCGCCACTTTGATCGCCTCAATAAGGAGGCAGAGCGCGAACGCGAGCGCCAACAGCGTGTGCTTGCGATCCGCGCACGCCGCGCCCAGCCAGTCGCAGCCACGCACGCGCGAGTCGAGGTGTTCTCGAACGTGCTCGACGCTGTCAAGGACGACGAGAGCGACACGAGTGACGACGAGCCTCCACGCGGCGAGGCCGATGCAGGCGCCGTGTCTGGCGGCGAGGCCGAGGACGAGGCTGACTCAGATGCCGAACGCGGCCCGGCCACGCGCGCCAGCAGGCGCGAGGCGTCGACGGCTACCATCACGCCCGCCAACGCGGCGAAGGCCGCAGAGGCGCAGCGCAGCGCCGCTGCCGGGCGCGTGGAGGGACTGCCGATCGTCACGCCGACGAGCGAGACGTCCTCGCTCTTTGGAGATCAGAGCGTGCCCGCCAGCGCGCTCGCCAAGACTAGCGCGACAGACAGAGACGTCTCCTTGCCGACTGTCACAACGCCCCACTCGGAAACGGCATCTGGCTCTGCGATGACTGTCGGTGGCTCCTTTCTCGCCAAGACGCTCTCGTCGCTGTGGGGCCGTGGCAGGGCGCTGCCGCTGCTCGACTACCCGATCGCCTCGTCTGAGCACTTCTTCGCCGACAGTGGCGTCGTGCTGCGCGAGGACGAGCCCTCGTCGCTGATCGCTGTGAGTGCCTCAGATAAGCGAGCCCTGTTCCGGTGCTAACGAATGTGCCTGCAGTTTACACTCAGCTCCTCGACGTATCAGCACCGCCTGGAGACGCTTCGTGCCTCGCACGCGTCGGAGACAGTCGTTTCGGCAGACGCTGGCGACTGCACCTTCTCGTCTGAGCGGTGGGACACGATCTCTGTCGAGTCACGGCCGCCGGCGTTCGGTCTCGAGGCCCAGCTGCGGCGCCCCGAAGGCACACACCTGCGCTTCGAGTTCAACAGCGGCGGCTCGCGCTTCCACATCCGCACGCTCTTTACCGAGCAGTTCGATGCGCTGCGCCGTGCATGCGGCTGCGAGCAGAGCTTCATCCAGAGCCTCAGCCGCTGCGTCAAGTGGGACAGCAGCGGCGGCAAGAGCGGCAGCGCGTTCCTCAAGACCAAGGTGAGCAGTCTTGCGTCCGGATCTTGCGCCGGCAATCTCTGACGCTCTCGTGTGCAGGACGACCGCTTCGTGATCAAGGAGTTCTCGCGTGCCGAGATGGAGGCCTTCCTCTCGGGCGCCACGGGCTACTTCCAGTACATGGCGGGTGCCATCTTCGGCGCTCGACCGACGACGCTGGCGAAGATCTTCGGCTGCTTCCGCATCTCCATCCGCAACACGCAGACGGGCAAGAGCATCAAGCTCGACTGCCTCGTCATTGAGGTGCGCGGCTGTGCATCGCCTCCGTCGCGCCCATCGCTCACGCTAGCCCCACAGAACCTCTTCTACGGCCGGCAGATGCACAAGATCTTCGACCTCAAGGGCTCGCTGCGCAACCGGCACATCCGCGAGACGGGCCGCGCCGACGAGGTGCTGCTGGACGAGAACCTCGTCGAGATCGCGAGCAAGAGCCCGCTCTTCGTGCGCGAGCACGACAAGCGTCTGCTGCGCGCCGCGCTGTGGAACGACAGCCTGTGGCTCGAGCGCCAGAATGTCATGGACTACAGCCTGGTCGTCGGGCTCGACAAGGACCGCAAGGAGCTCGTCGTGGGCATCATCGACTTTGTGCGCACGTATACGTGGGACAAGAAGGTGAGCAGAGCGCGGCCCAGGAGCGGAGCATCACACCGGCTGACACGCGTGTGCGACAGGCCGAGTCGTGGCTCAAGGAAGCCTCCGGCCTCGGCGGCTCCAAGGCGACGCCGACGGTCATCACGCCCGGCCTGTACCGGCAGCGCTTCCTCACCTTCCTCGACTCCTCCTTCCTCCTCGTGCCCGACGCATGGTTCACGCCTGCAGACGAGGCAATCCCGCTGCACGGCTCGACGAGCTCGAGCGCCCTCTACGCGGCCGGCGGCATCATTTCCGGCAAGGACGCGCCGGCCACGTCCTAGCCACCCTCGGCCGCAAGGCCTGCTCCTCCTCTCTCTTCTCACATGCGACCTCTCTCGACCACCCACAGCATTTGTATGATACAGCACTCTGTTCGACCTCACTTGTAATCGTACGTCACTCACTCCCCGCGCGCGACGGCAGCGGCCTCGAAAGGCAGCGCCAGAACCGAGGCCCAGACAGGGGCTGACGCGCAGCGGCGAGGCCCAGGATGTGCCCCTGAGCAGGGCAGTGCTGTCCCGTTGCGTGGCACAGCCTCGCCTGCTCCAGCTCATCGGATCAGAGCAGGCGTCGGCTGCTGTCTGCCGCTTTTGACCACCATCACCAAGCCTCGCGCCTCACCGCCGCGCAAGACACACAAGCCAGAATGGACCTCGAATCGCAACGCCACGCCTCGTCCGGCGGCTGCTGCGCCTCGCTCTGGCGCTGCCTCTGCTGTCCGTGCCTGTGCGTGTGGGACATGCTGCGCTGCCTCGGCGACTGTCTCTGCTGCGCTTTGCGCTTCATCCTGTGCTGCGCTATCTGGTGCGTGACACCTAGAGCGCGATGCTCGGCCGGTGCTGACCCCTCCGCACTGCCAGGGAGGCCCTCTGCGGGTGCGTACGGCGACGAGAAGCCGAGGGAGAGAAGGCCTCCATTGACTCTGACTGGGACTGCGACACGCGAGCAGCTTCGCCTGCTGTGCCATCAACGAAGCAGGCTGAGCACGGCGAGCCGCCATCGCTCGAGGCCGCGCGCACCCAAGCACTCCTGTTCCTCTAAGAGACGTCTCCAGCTATTCGTCGTAGCAAGTAGCAATCTATTCCCGCCCCGGCTGCCCCTTACTGCTTCGTCGCGGCCACCGCCGCCTCGCACTCCCACGCACGGTACAGCTCCATGACCCGCCGTTCCCGGCGCACGATGCGCGAGGGGTCGTTGACCTTGTTGCGCCACTCCGTGTTCATGAGGTGCTTGAACTCGGCCGTCTCCTGGAAGGCCGGCGAGTCCCACTCTGCGGGCGTGGTGTGTGGGGTCAGCGTCGGCTGCGCGGCACAGCGCCGCGCCGCACTCACCGTTGAGCGCCAGGCAGAAGGGCACCTCTGCGCCGTCGGCGTTGGCGGGGCGCGCCTGCTTGCCGACGATGAGCGCGTCGACGAGCTCGTAGCGGCGGCTGCGGCGCCAGCCGGGCACCTTTGCGAGCAGCGGCGCGTGCTCCTCGACGTACCACGTGTCGTACTCGGCCTTGCAGCCGTCGGCGGGCGTGACGCTCGTGCACACGACGCACGGCGACGCCTCGGCGGCGGGCAGCGGCGCGGTGCGCACGGGCGCCGGCGCGCCGCTGGCGCTCGTGTCGCGCGGCTGCGGCGCGGCCGAGTCGTACACGCAGCGGTAGATGCGGCGGTCGAGCGTGGCGACGCGTGCCAGCAGCTCAGCCTCGCGCGGCGAGCGCTGCGTGCGCAGCGACGTGTACTTGGGGTCGTCGAACGTGGCGGCGGTGGAGATGGTGTAGAGCGCGCCCCAGCCGGCGGAGAAGACGGGGCTCGGCGCGGCGGTGGTGCTGGAGGCGACGGACGAGGCAACCTGGTAGCGCGCGGCCGAGGTGAACGTGTCGAAGGCCTTTGTGCGCAGCGGCACATGCTCGTTGTCGTACCAGTCTGTGCGGGCGTGAGTGGAGGGCGCGACAGGGGCGGGCAGGCGCCGCGAGACGCACCGTGGAACTCGTCGAGCGTGGCGTCGGCGCCGGGGTCGCTGAAGACGAGGAGCAGGCCGGAGTCGTTGGGGTCGTACGTGGGTGCCATGGTGCAGTGGTGGTGGGAAGAAGTGAGAGGCTGGCCGCGCGCGGGGCGTGATGAAGCGGGGCCAGCCAGCACGGCGCGCTCCGCCGACCGGACGGCGCGGCCGGAGACGGGTGCGTGGGAACAGCAGCGGGCGGCGTGGCAGCGCGCAGCAGCGGCAGCGGCCAGCCTGGAAGCAGCAAGCGCGAAGTTGGCACAGCTCACAGACTAGACTCACCGCCTCCTCCTTCGCACCCACCACCCGCCCAGCATGTCGGCCGCCGCTTCGTCGTCGCAGTGCCCGCGCATCCGCCACCTGCTCACCGGCACGTTCAACTCGCCCGCGCTGCACCTGCTGCGCTTCGACTCGCTCACGCGCGCCCTCGTGCTCCTGGCGCCGCTGCCCGCGCGCGGGCCGCACCAGTTCCTGTGCGTCGGGCGCAGCGCCGCCGCGCCGCCGCACGCCGTCGACCGCGTGTATGCGACGACGTGGGCCGCGGCGCCCGAGATCAGCAGCTGGGCGCTCGAGTGGCCGCTGGCCGGCGGCGGCGGCGACCCGCACGTGCGGCTCCTCAACGCCGTGCCCATCAGTGAGTGGGCCGAGTGAGCGGGACAGCGATGGCGAGGGCGACGGCCATGGTGGTGCACAGTGCTGCAGCAACGCGAGGGCGACGGCCATGGTGGTGCACAGTGCTGCAGCAACGCGAGGGCGACGGCCGCGGTGGTGCACTGCAGTGCTGCAGCACAGACCCCTATCCTCTATGCTGACTGGCACCGCAGCCGCCACGTCCTCCTACGTCTCCGTGCAGCCGCCGGCCTTCCACTCGCTCACCGCGCCCGGCTTCGGCGTCGCGCCCGCGGCCGGCGCCTCGCGTGTCCTCTACTCGGCCGGCGGGCCCACGGGCGAGAGCCACACGCTGCGTGCCGACGGCAGCATCGGCGAGCGCATCGAGGAGATCGTGTTCCTCAAGGGCGGGCCGAGCGCGCTGCGCGTCGCCGACAAGACTCGCAAGGCCCTTGTGAGTGCCGCCGCGCCGGCGTCGCTGCATCTGCTGCTCATGCCCAGCTGCGGCGCCAGCGCTACGGCTCGCACAGCATCGACACGGGCGTCAACGGGCACACATACGTGGCAGACCTGTGAGCAGCACGTCTCTCTCTAGTTGGCGTCTGCTGACGCGCCGTGCCGCAGCGGCCGCGATGCGATCCTTGTGTATGCGCGCGACAATGCCAGCGGCAAGCTCGAGCTGCTGCACGAGGTGCCCACGCCGCGCAAGGGCGACGGGCCGCGGCATGTCGTGCCCAGTGCCGACGGGCGGTGGGTGTACAGCGTGAGTAGCTCGGCGTGCGGGTGCCGGGCGTCTTGCTGACGCCCTCTGCTGCAGGTGACTGAGCACAGTGAGCATCCTCGTATCGCGCGCCCCGCCCTGCGCTGACCCCTCCGCAGCATCATACGTCGACGCATTCGAGGTCATGCCCGACGGCCGGCTCGAGTACATGCAGACAGTCGACATCTTGCCCGAGGGTGAGCCCGTGCGCGTCTCGCCGGCGCCCGCGCCTGCTGACCGCAGATCTGCAGAGCACGAGGACGACCGCGAGCAGTATCGCGGAGACACGGTGCGCATCTCGCCCTCCGGCACCTCCATCCTGGCCACGACGCGCGGGAAAACAGCCGGCGTGCGGGGCTTCGTGCGTGCCTGGGCGCTGCACCCCAACTCCGTCGTCGACGACCCGAATGCGACCGTCGGCGGGCCCATCGGCGCACTCAAGGCCACGTTCGAGACGCCCAGCTCCGGCGGCAAGGCCAATGCCATCGAGTGGGCACCGCGCTACCCGCTCATGGCGTCGCCCGAGGAGCAGGGCGGCGTCGACGGCAGCGGCGAGCACGACCTGGCCGTGCTCACCGACGACGAGCAGGGCCACGTGCTCGTGCTCAGCTGGGACGGCAGCGACCTCAAGGAGCTCGCCCGCGTCACGCTTCCCGGCACGGGCGACGACGGCCGCCCGGAGGGCGCCAGCCACGCCGTGTGGCTGTCGTGAGGTGGCCGCTGGCGGGCGCTCTGCAGGTTAATGTCATCCTTTGCTGCTAGGTGTACGATGCCGTGCGTCTGAGGCGAGAATTAGCGCACTCAGATGGAGCGTAGAAGGCTGTGTGCGCAGCGGCGACTGCGGCACTCTAGATGCGGCCGCTCTCCTTGAGCTTGGCGATGAGCTCGTCCACATTCTCGACCTGCAGGAGGAGGCAGATGTCAGCCGCCGTCGTGCGTGCGCCATACCGCGCCGTCGCCGCACCTTGATGCCACCCTGCCGCTTCGGCGGCTCCTTGACCTCCAGCGTCTCCAGGCGGGGCGAGATCTCGTTCTCAAGGCCGAGGTCCTTGAGCGTGACCTTCTTCAGCGGCTTCTTCTTGGCCTTCATAATGTTGGGCAGCGAGGCGTAGCGCGGCTCTGCCGGAAGCGGAGCATGAGCACAGCGCGCACGGCCGCACGCCGGCCCGACTCACCGTTGAGGCGCAGGTCGGTGGTGAGGACGAAGGGCAGCGTCGTCTCCATCGTGGCGAGGCCGCCGTCGATCTCACGCGTCACCTCGACCTTCTCCCCCTTCTTGAAGCCGCCCTTGAACTCGAGCTTGCTGGCAAACGTCGCCTGCGGCCAGTCGAGGTGCGCCGCGAGCATCTGGCCCGTCTGCGACGCATCGTCGTCGATGGCCTGCTTGCCCATCGTCCACGCCCATGCCTCGTCGTCCGGGCCCTTCTCCATCTCGGCCTTAGTGATGGCAGCCAGGACTGCGGCGCCGAGTCAGCTGCTGTGCAGCGTGCCAGCGCGCAGCGGGCGACTCACTCTTCGACACGCCGAGCGGCTCGATGACCGTGTCGGCGGGGATCTCGACGTGAATGGCGTCGTCGGCACCCATGGCGAGCGCCGTGCGCAGCACGTCTGCCGCCTTGGCCGGGCCGATCGAGACGGCGGCCTGTCGCACGTATGTCAGCGGGCGTGCTCGGGCTGCTTGCGTACCAGAAGCTGCCGGAACACGTCCTTGGCAAATCCCAGCTCGCCCTGCCGCTGCGCGAGTCTCAAGCTTCGCTGTGCACTCTGCTTCGTGCCCGGACCCCTCACAAGCCGCTCGCAGCGCTTGGCGCATGCCAAGGGGGTGCTCCACTGACTCAGCCAGCCGAGCGGGCAGCCGACGGCGCAGCGGAACGGCAGCGCGAGTGCTGCGCCGTCGCAGCTCACTCGCCGCGCCCTCGCCCACCATGCCTTCTCAGCGTGCCTGCAGCACTGTGGCCTGCCACTGCCCTCGAGGCAACCTGACCGCGCCCGCCTCCTCGACCAGGCCCTGCCCTGCCCATCTCTTCATACCTGCCCTGCCGCCGCTGCCCTCCTGCGCCGCCACCCGCCGCGGCGCACTCACGATGCGCGACACGTCGCCCTTGTGCTTCTCGCGCAGGCGCACGGCCTCCTCGACGGCGATCTCGTCGAACGGGTTCATGCTGTTCTTGACGTTGGTGTCGACGCCCTTGCCGTCGGGACGGATGCGGATCTTGACGGCCTGCAGGAGATTGAGGTGTGAGCATGGGGCCAGCCTGGCAGCAGCCGCATGTGGCCGGCGTGGGCGGCAGCAGCAGCGGCAGCGGGCGCTGCTTGCTGGACTGGCTGCAGCAGCCGCAGCAGCCGCCGTCATGCAGCAGTGCCGCTGCCTGTACTGCCAGCACAGCCCGCACTGGCAACAGCAGCAGCCGCACTGGCCACGCGTGCAGCGACTGCCACAGATGCCGGCCTCGGGCCGCAGCCAGGCACCACAGCGCCTCAGCGACGCACATAGTCGACACAGCGCTTGACGCCGACGAGGAGCGAGAGGCCGGAGCGGGCAGGCGTGGGCAGCATGGCGGGCGGTGGAGGGAGTCGAGTGTGGTGGTGCGACGGCAGCGAGGGCCACGCCGTCGCCGCGCTGCGATGCCGGCGCGGGGCACGGCGACAGCGCGCGGCCGGCTGTGCGGCGGCCCGGCGCTGCGCTGCGCTGCGGGCGAGGCGGCCCAAGGCAGCATAGCATGCAGCGCCAGCCAGGCGTGCGCGCGTGACTGCCGCTGCTGCTGCCTCAGCGCCGTTCCCACGCTCCACCGCCGGAGCAGCGCACCGGCTGCTGCTGCTGCTGCCTCCGCCTCTCGCCGCCGCCTGGCCGCGCTCACGCCTGGCCGCATGTGCTGCAGGATGTACGCTCACTGCGATGAGGAGGTAGGCGTGCTGAGCGGCGTGCTTGCGCGCTCACGGCGCAGCGAGGCCCGTGTGTCAGCGGCGCGCCGCTCTCGTGCGGCAGCGCGGCGGCGGCCCCTGAGGCGCGCGGCGTGCTGCGCCGGCGCTCCCGGCCTCCTTCCCGCCCTCCATCGCCGGCCATGCCGCGCCCCGCCTCGCCCTCCACGCTGCAGCGCGTGCTGCGCGCCCTCGACGCCGCCGACGCGCAGGCCCGCAGCGCCGCGCTCGATGCCGGGCGCCGCGCGGGTGCCGGCAGCGGCGGCAGCAGCAGTGCCGCGGCGCCGAGCTTTGCCCAGGGCATGGCCAACGCCTTCCTCAACCGCTGGGCCGACATTCTGCCGTGTGAGTGGGCGGCCGTGGGGTGCAGTGCTGCGGCGGTGCGGCGAATGATGGTGTGTGCGGCGGTGCGGTGCGAGATGGTGTGTGCAGCGCTGCGTGACACACGGCGGCAAGGCATGCCTCCCGCTGCACCGGCCCTCAAAGTGCGGCCTTGCCTTGCCTTGCCTTGCCGCAGCGGCACAGTGCTCTCCAGCGATGCGCACCGCAGCAGTCGTTCATGCGCAGCGCTGTGCACCGCATACTCAGTGCACCCTGGCTGACCGCCGCGCGCAGACGACCACGCCATGCTCCCCGGGCCCTACCTCAACGCCTCGCTCGTGCCCGGCCTCGAGCCGGCGGCGCGCGCCTTCGTGGCGTCGCAGGCGCCGCCGCCGCATACGTACGCCGCCTTCTTTGCCGCGCTCGTCGCCCACGACGTGCGCCTGCTCGTCAACCTCACCGCGCTCGAGGAGCACGGGCGCACCAAGGCCGACGCCTACTGGCCGCGTGCCGACGGGCGCTGGCACGCCGTCGCGGGCAGCGAGTGGGCCGTGTGCACGGCAGGCGAGCGTCGTGTCGGCGGGCCCGACGCCGGCGAGCTGACACGCCGCGTGCTGCGGCTGCGGCACGGCGCGGCAGGCCCAGTGCACGAGGTGGTGCAGCTGCATCTCACCAGCTGGGCCGACCACGGCAGCTCCTCGGCGGCCGCCTTTCGCGCCCTCATCGCTGCCATCGACGCCGAGGCGCAGCACGGCGCCGTGGCCGACGCTGCGGCCGCGCAGCCGCCGCTGTGGGTGCACTGCAGCGCCGGCGTTGGCCGCAGCGGCACGCTCATCGGCGCCCTCCTCGCGCGCGACGCCCCCGCCGCCACGCGCCAGCTCGCCGACGCCGCACCCGCGTCGCCGTCGAGCGGCGGCCTCTTCGCCGCCGTCATGGCGCGCGTGCAGTCCAACGACGAGCAGCTGCCGCCGCCGACGCGCGCCGCCCGCGACATTGTCGCGCACATGCGCCAGGCGCGCCCGTGCATGGTGCAGACGCCGGCGCAGCTCGGCATGCTCGTCGAGCAGGTGCAGGGCGTGCTCCAGCCGCCGGAGCCTCAAAAGTGACATTACGCAGCGGGCGGGTGTCGCGGCAGGGAGGGAAGGGCATCAGATGTCGTCGTCGTCGCTGCCGCCAAGGACCTGGCGCAGCTTGGCTAGCGTAGTCTCGCGCGATGCCCCGCCGTCGCCGCCGGCACTCTCCGTCTCGAGGTCCCACTCGACGAAGCGGCGCGCGACGGCCTCGGCCTTGCGCACGCTGCGGCTGCTGGTGCGCGACGGGCGCGCAGAACGCGCTGCGCCCTCTTCTTCCTCGTCGGAAGACTGCGCGTCCTCGAGCGCCAGGCGCGCCAGGTCGTGCTTCGCTGCCAGCTGCGTCACGTAGTTGGCGCGCTCAATGACGTGGGCCGGCAAGCCGGCGGCACGGGCGCAGATGCTCGCATGGGACTGCAGAGCAAGGCCAGGCGTCACCCTGGCGCGGAATACCACTAGATAAGCGGGCATACACGTTGTGCGGGCGCGAGTAGGGCTCACTTGTACAGGTACGTGAGCTGGTCGAGGCCGCTGGCCGTGTCGTCGATGATCAGGGCCATGTGCGCGGTGGCGTACGGCAGAGACGCGGGCAGGAAGCGGTGGTGGAAGACGTCTGCCGGCTAGCGGTGAGCAGCCGCGGCTATGACGGCGCACGTCTCTGGCACCCACCATGGAAGTGCGTGGCGGCGAGAGTGCGTGGACAGCTGTCGCCGCGCTCCAGCAGGTCCAGGCAGGTGGCCGCAAAGAGCGCCGCACCGTCTAGGCGGAGCGTCAGTCGGTGGTGGCTGTCGCTTTGCCGCGGCAGGCGCACCAGAGGCCAGAGTGCCTTTGCCCATCTCGTCCAGCAGGATGAGCGAGCGCGGCGTGGCGCTGCGCAGCGCGCGGCTGACTTGGCCCATGTCGAGGGTGAAGCTGCGATGCCGTCAGCGTCGTCGCGATGCTCGGCCTGCTGTGCGCTGCCCACCTGCTCTGCAGCCGGCCGACCGACTCGGCAGCCTGCACCCGCGTGAGGACTAGAGCGCGACGCATCAGCGAGGCAGGCATAGGGCCTCGACTCGACTTACTCTTGTCGACAAGACCGATGCGAGCCGAAGCCGCAGGCACAAAGGATCCTACTTGCGCCAGGAAGCTGGAGCGTCGCGGTGAGGTGCGCTCGGCCTCTTGCTGCGGCGAACTCACACAATGAGCGCGACTTGCTTCAGGTAGACGGACTTGCCTCCGGCGTTGCTGGCAGGGGCCGGTCAGCCGAGGAGCATTGTGCGCGTGCCGAGCTTCACTCACGCCCCGGTCACGATTGCCAGGCTTGCGCCTACGCCCTCAGCCGCTGGCTCGGCGGTCGATCCAATGCCACGCCCGGCGATGAGCAGCGTGTCATTCGGCACCTGGCACGCTGATCAGCAGCGCGCTGACGAGTAGTGCGTGATGCGCTGCACGCACGAACTGGTCGACACAGAACTCCTGCAGCGGGTGACGCCCGTCGCGGGTCATCAGGTGAGGCGAGAGATCAAGCTCGGGCCGCACGTAGTCGTACTGCTTGGCCGTAGCCGCAAAAGAGAGGAGGCTGCAGACGCGTGAGTGCGCCACGGCGAGACGGCGCCAGCGCACTCACCAGTCGAGCTCCGTGCACAGCGTGTGGCACTGGACGAGAAACGGCGCATACTCGCTGATCTCCTCCTGCAGACGATGCACAATCTCGATCTCGCGCTCTGCGATCAGCGAATGCAGATCGCCAAAGTGGTGGTCCAGGTGCCGACTCTCGTCGCTGCGCCAGTAGCCCGCCACCTCGCTGGCAAACTGAAACTGCCATCCGTAGCGCTCGCCAGCCAATTCGGCGTCTTCTCCCTCCACGAGCGGCACCGCATGCAGGTAGCCCAGCTGAGGGAAGTACACGATGCTGCGCTTGCACATCAGCGGGATGTCCTTGGCAGTAGTGCACATGTACCCACGAGATGGCCACGTCGAGCTCCAGCTTTGCGGCCAGCGTCGAGGCGATCTGCGACAGCGTGGTGGGCAGTGCCGCGTACGCGCGCTTCCAGTCGTCGAGCTCGCTGTCGATGCCCGGCTGGACGCACGTGCGTCGCTGCTCCTCGCTGGACGCGGAGACGTCAGACAGGAGCCCCTTGCTAATCGATGACTTGACTACCTTTCGTCCCAGTTGATCTGCAAAGCGACACTGAGCGGGGCTGCCGGGTTTGAGCGGTCTCTACGTACCACGTCCAGCACACCGTCGCTGAGCTTCACGAAGGCTCGTGCACTAAATGAGTCCTGGATCTGCAAGTCGTTCATGAGCGCTGGCCACTGCTTTATCTCTGATCTTACCTTGCGCAACAGAGGCACGCTCTCGGCGCCTTCGAGGGTACGCACGTCGCCGCGGACGTTGCGGGCGGCCTGGCAGAACTGGCGCTGCTGTGAGCACACACCCGGCACGGCTTCTGTTGCCTTACCGTGACAATGCGCTTGAGCACGCCAGTGTCGGCATCGCCCTTTCGCACGCGCAGGACCAGCTTGGGCACGATCGGGACGCCTCCGAGGCAGGTGCGAAGCGCCGCTGTGGTGTTCGAGTTGATGGGCGCAGAGAGACACTCCACAGCGTCAAGGCGCGCGTTGAGGAGAGGAAGGGAGCGGGAGGGAAGGAGCAGCCAGCGACGGAGCATGTGGCGGCCCACTGGTAGAGCTGCGTCAGAATCGCGTCGCTGCTCTGCCACTCGCCACTGACTCAGCGTCACTGTCTGATTGAGCAGGGCTGTAGGACGGTGTCAGCTAGCGCAACTCGACTCGGCGCGCGACACGCACTGTAGATACTCAGGCCTTCCTTGCCCCTCGAGCTGTGCAGCGTCGCGTGTGCCTCCTCGTAGAAGACGCCGAGGCCGAGGCGCGAGTCTGCATCCACCGACACGCATTCGTCCAGGCTCAGCATCTCGACGCTTGTGATGGGCAGCGCAGCGTCGCCCAGGCCAGAGGCGCGCGTGAGATGCAGCAGCAGGGAGTTCGCAGCGCCAGTCTGCGATCGCTGCGTGAGCGTAAGCCGACACGCACGTCGCCTGGCTCGACCCACTGAAAGCTTCATGGTCTCGAGGCTCACGAGCGAGCCGACTCGCAGGGCGTCGCGCAGCTCAGTGTCGGCGCCTCCAGGCGCATGCATCGCATCGGCCTCCTCTGCGTTGGAGGCCGGCAGGTGCAGCGCATGTATGCGCCCTTTGCCTGCGAGGTAGCCCCACTCGTTGCCCGGGCGCACCTCGAGCTTGCCGCCGGCGCCGCGCACTGAGGGAAGCGTGAGCAGTGCTGCGGCAGACGGCAGTGCCTGGCCTCACATGCCGCCGTGATGGCGTCGAGCGAGGCGGGCGACGTCTTGGACGGCACAAAGACGCAGTCAGGCTTCAGCTGCTCGATCACTTGGAGAGCAGTTCAGTGCCATGCGAGCGCGGCGCTGCCGTCGCGCCTTACACATCTCGGCCACCTCCTTGGCGCGCGCATCGTCGGCCGTCGACGCCGTGCTGCCGCCGGCCGACTCGTCGGCGCCGGGCTCGCGAGGCACATGTGACGGCGCCAGGCCGAGCTCGGGCGCGTCCTCGAGCAGGAGCAGCTTGCGCTGCGGCGCATCGTAGAAGGCGGCGCCGATGCGGCCGTGCGCCGCATACATGGCCAGCAGCAGGCCTTTGTCGTCGTCGTCGTCCTCCTCCAGCAGCTCACTGGCGCCATGATCACTGCCGGCAGGCTCGTCGAGATCGCTGAGCCGACTCGACGCCGTCGACGGCAGCAGGTGCTGCGCGGCGTTCGGGGGACGGCCCGACGCCGACGCCGCCGACGACGCCTCGGACGAGGGGCGCGCTCGCTGGCGGCCGGCGGATCAGCAACGAGCGCACGCCGCAGCACAGGCGCCGGCATCTGTTCACCGAGCGCGCGAAGCGGACCCGGCCAGCACGCGGCGGCATTCAGGCGGCGGCAGGTGCAGCTGCGATGCAGATCGGGGGCAAGCGCAGAGGCTGCGCGCTGCAGCACGAGGGCGGCGCAGGGAGCGTTTGAGGAGCGGGAGGCGGTCGCAGTCGGGAGCGTGGGAACGGCCGGGCGGCGCGCAGCCGGCCAAGGCCCTGAGATGCCCGCTCTCTCGTCTGCCGCACCGCTAGCGGCTGCACTCGAGTGCTGCAGCGACGCTCGCAGCGGCTCTGCACATCAACAATGCAGAGCGCAGCAGCACCAGCCGCAGCAGCGCTCTGAGAGGGCGGGCCTGCGCAGGAGAGCAGCGGGCGCGGCCTGCGCCAGCGCTGCGCCACGAAACGCGGCGCGTCGCGGAAACGGCGCGGCGCCGAGGCCACGAAAGCGGCGCGGCGGCGGCGGGCAGCGCGCGTCACGGCGTCACGCACTCGCGCTTGCTCTCGCCGCTCCTGCCTCCCGTCCCCTCACCTCGCCCACCTCGCTTGCCCACTCGCTCACCCGCACTCTCTGCACAACCGCACCGCACACCACCCACCCGCACCCACCTCTCTACCATGTCTGACGCAAAGGCTCGTGGCGGCAAGGCAGGCGCCGCCGCACCCGCCGCCAGCAAGGGCGACAAGAAGAAGGCCGTCACCCAGAGCTCCAAGGCCGGCCTGCAGGTGAGTGCGGCGTCGTGGACACGGTGGTGCGCAGCAGTGGTGCTGGGGTGTGAGCGTGGCGTGCTGTGGCCAGCAGCGAGGCGCGCGTCGCTGTCGGGCGACGCGACGGCGCCGGTGCGTCGCCAGCCGCGCAGAGCATGCGCAGAGCGAGGAGGCTGGCGTGTGCTGCGCATCTGTAGCGCACATGCTGCTCGGCGCCGGTGCTGCTCTGCGCTGCCGTGGCGGCGCTGCCTGGGCGAGGCATCCGCGTGCGGCGCGCGTCAGGGCCGCGACCACGCGTGCTTGCGACGCGGCTCGCAGCTGTGTGCATGCAGAGTTGGGACACGCCGGGCCTGGCGTCATCGAGGACATGGTCGGTCACACGTGCTGGCCTCGCAAGTCCACACAGCGTGGCAGTGTTTCGCTTGGGCGACGCGTCCCTCGTAGCCCCGCCTGGCTCGCCGCGCGTCCTCTGTCGAGCTGCGAAGCCGTACTGACGCCGCGGCGCAGTTCCCCGTCGGCCGCATCCACCGCCACCTCAAGGCCCGCACGCAGAACCACGTGCGCATCGGCGCCAAGGCGGCCGTGTACACGAGCGCCATCCTCGAGTACCTGACGGCCGAGGTGCTCGAGCTTGCCGGTGCGTCGCCGCGCTGCCTGTGCCTGCACCTGCTCTCCCGCTGACCTGCCGCGCACAGGCAACGCCTCCAAGGACCTCAAGGTGAAGCGCATCACGCCGCGCCACCTGCAGCTCGCCATCCGCGGCGACGAGGAGCTCGACAGCCTCATCCGCGCCACCATCGCCGGCGGCGGTGTGCTGCCGCACATCCACAAGACGCTCATCAAGGCCAGCGGCAAGGGCAGCAAGAAGGCGGCCGCGTCCGGCACGGACTAGGCGCGCATTGCTGCTGCTGCCGTCGCCGCCTCTCCTCGAGCATCGCCGGGCTGCCTGTATTTGCCCCCGCCGTTCCGTCCACCCTGCTCAGCCCTGGCTTGAGAGATTCCCCTGCGTCGCGGTGCCGGCCTGCGCGCGCCAGGCCACACCGGATGCTGCGCTGGCCCACCCGTCTCCCTCATCCGTGGCGCGTGTCACTGATTGTTATATGTAACTGTACTTTTTCGCCTCTCAATCGCCCTGCACTTTGCCGTGACATGGCGACAGAAGGCCCGGCGCCGTGCGCATCTAGTGGTTCACTGTCTCGCGCTGCATCTCGTCGTCGTGCGAGCTGAGGTCCTGCAGGTGCCGGTGCGGGTGCGCGCCGACCTCGATGTCCGAGTGCTCCTCGCCGTCGACGGGCTCAACGCGCGGCACGCGCGGCGCCCACGGCTTGTGGCAGCGCGGGTGGTGCAGCGAGGGGTAGTAGCGGAAGTACGTGCCGAGGCTGGGCGGCGTGGATCAGACAGGTCGCTCAAGCGGGTGCGGTAGAGAACTCACCAGATGAGCACGCCGAGGATGGCGCCGGCGATGACGTCCGTCGCGTGGTGCCGGTAGTCCATCGTGCGGCTCACGGCTGGGCGCGCAGGTCAGCACCGCCTCGGTCGGCGCGCAGGGCCAGACTCACAGATCAGCGCAGCACCGACCAGCGGGAAGAAGACGAGCCAGGCTGCACAGAGGCCGTCAGCAGGCGGCCGCGGCACGCATCTCGCGTGCGACTCACCCGTCGCGGCATGGCCCTTGCGGTTGAAGAGGTGCAGCTTGCCGGCCAGGTACAGGCTGAGGAACGTCAGGCCGGCCCACGCGGCGCTCGAGTGGCCGCTCGGGAAGGAGCGGAAGCTGGCGGCGGCGGGTCAGCGCAGCTCACAGCACGAGGCAGCCAGCCGGCGCTCACCCCTCGGACATGATGTGCGACGAGAGGTCGCGCGTGCAGATGGTCTCGGTGACGAGGCCGTAGACGGGCGCATTGGCGGCGCCCTCGCGCGGCTGGCAGCGGTCGATGATGTCGGGGCGCGGGCGGCCGACGGAGACCTTGATGAGCGTCGTGGCGGTGATGGTGAGGGCGTGGGTGAGGACGAGGCCGAGGAGCGCGGCGTGGAAGTCCCACACGCTGCGGTTCACCGCCAGCGAGAAGATGAGGATGAGGATGACTGCGCGAGGGGCGTCAGACGGACACAACAGGCGCCGGGCCGGGCCGCAGCACTGACTCGGGATGACGAGGCAGTAGACGGCGAGCTCGGGCACCGTCACGCGCTCCGTCTCGGAGTACGTGTGCTGTGTGCAGGGGTCAGCGGCCGTGCGGCGCAGCGAACACCTCACACACGCACCTGCAGCGACGTGTCGGTGAGGCTGAACTCGCGGCGAAAGCCGTATGCGTCGTTCACGAGGGCCAGCAGGCCGGCGACGACGAGCGTGATGATCCAGTCGGGCGCATAGGCGACGATGAGCTGCGCGTGCCGGTCAGCACAGCGCCCGGCGCAGCGATGCCGCAGCGGCAGCAAGGCGAAGGACAGCGCAGAGCAGCACCGGCAGCCGCAGCCGCAGCAGCGATGGCGCAGCAGGCGCAGCAGATGCAGACATGGCACAGCCTGCTCCTTGGTGGGCTGCGCCCGCCTGCCGGCCGCGTAGCTCTCGCTCTGTGGCCGCCTCTGCCCGTCCAGCTGCGACCTCGGCCTCGCCGCCTCGCCGTTCTGGCTGCCTCAGCAGCTCGCCGCACCCGCCGCTGCTCTGCGCACCGCCCGCTGCTGGCCTCGCCGCGCACTCACCTGCATGCGGCGCTTGTTGTCCGTCTTGGGCCGCGCCTGCGTCCAGCTCTGCTCGCGGTACCAGCGGCGCGCCGGCTGTGCGATGGGCTCGAGCAGGCCGCCGAGCGAGCCCGAGGCGCCGTGGCCGCTGCCGCGCTGCGGAGCGGCAGCACTGAAGCCCGCGTGCGGCGGATGCGAGTGCTCGGCCATGCTGCCGGTCAGCGGTGCGGCGGCGTGGTGCAGCGAAGTGCGGAAGAGGCGCGGCTCGTCGTCGTCGTCGTCGTCGTCGACGCTGGCGCGCAGCGGGTGCGGCGCAGAGGCGGCGTCGGGCTCGTCGCGGTACGGCAGCGGAGCAAGGTGCGGCGCAGTGGCAGCGCGGTGCGGGCGCGGCGGGGCAGAGGCGGGCGGAGCGGGGAAGGCGTAGGGCATGGCGGGCAGCCGCAGCGGGCGGCGCGGCGGCTTTTGAGGCGTCGGCGGCAGCGGCGAGGCGGCCGCAGCGTGCAGCAGCGTGCAGCAGCAGCAGCGTCTGAGCGGCTGAGGCGGGGTGGCAGCAGCGGGCCAGATGGACGCACAGCAGCGCCTCACCTCTCTCGCTTTGCGCGGTGCTCTGCTGCGTGGCGGCGCGGTCTTGGCGCTCCGCCGGCGGCCTGCTCCTCACCTCCACACCGCCTCGTCCATGCCGCACCCGCTCGCCGTCATGCGCCGCGAGCGCTCACACGACCACGCCCGGCCGCACACTCCTCGTCGCTCGCTGCGTTGCGGCTGCGCATACATGCTGCCGGTGCTGCGTCGTCGTCGTTTGATGGACGCTGCGGGCCTGCCGGCAGACGTCAAATCGGCCTGCTGCCGCTGTGCTGGACAAGCTCCGGCGGCGCGCGGCTATTTCGGGCCGCCGCCTTCAAATTCAGCCGCGGCGCGTGACGGCCCACAGCCACAACAGCGAGGTGTTGGTCTGCCTCTGCCCTCCCACCACCGCTCGCCGCCTCGCGTCGCGCCGCACATGGGACAGATAGACTACATGCAATCTAGGTGGGTGCACATGCGCAGCAGGGACGATGCACGGTGCAGAGAGGCGGCCGGGAGGCGCAGTCGGGCATGCGCGGCGCGATCACTGCTGCTTGCGCTGCAGCAGCGCCGCGGGACGCTCCCACTCGTCGGCCTCGCTCGCGGCCGACGACGCCGGCGACGAGCACGCCTCGGACGCGCTGCTGCTCGGCGCCGAGCTCCACGCCGAGCTGGCCGCCTCGCGCGGCGCCAGCACGGCCTTGGCGTGCCCGTGGGCGTCGCGGTAGAACTGCAGCAGCGTCAGCAAGCGGGCACCCTCACGCACACGTCCGTCCGGCGCACCATGACATCCTCGCGCGGGTCGACCGTCTTGCAGTGCAGATTGTTCTTCCACAGCGAGAGCAGCATGTTCTCCGGCGACGCCTGGTAGTGCTCGCCGAGGAACGCGCGCAGCGCCGCCGTCGCCTCGTGCGCGCGGTAGTGCGGGATGCGCGAGCTGATGTGGTGCACCACGTGCGTCTGCATGCAATGTCAGTGCGGCCGGCAGCGAGCCACACACGGCAGCGCACGCACCTCGCAGAGGGAGTGCGTGAAGAACGGGCCCACCCAGCCAAAGAAGCTGCGGTCGATGGTGCACAGCGCGCCGCGCGACCACGTCCACTCCCGGTCCGAGTAGTGCGGCAGGAACGGGTCCGTGTGCTGGAGGAACTGCGGCGCAAGGAAGGTGAGCGCAGTGCTGTCGCGGTCTCGCAGCTTACGCACCGTCATCAGGACGATGTTGAAGTTGCAGACGAGGTACGGGAAGCCGTACGCCCACCACACTGTTGCCACGCTCGTCGCCCGCGTCCACGCGATCAGCGCGCCGATGACCACAACAAGACCGGCATCCGAGAGCAGCACCTGGCTGCGCTGCGCTGGCGTAAAGAACGGCGCCGAGGGCAGGAAATCTGCGAAGGGGTCATCAGCTACGGCGCAGGCTTCGCTCGCGGCCGACTCACGGCCCGAGCCGAACGGATAGTGGCGCTGCCCGCCGAAGTTGAGCCAGAGGTAGAGCGGCATCCCGAGCAGCTCCATGATGGCGATTGTGACAAAGTTGGCGAGTGGCGCATCCTCCATCGTCTCGGCCAGCCACTCGCCAAAGGACGGCGCGCCCGGCAGGTCAGCGGCGTCCGCCTCGCCCACCGGCCGCAGCGGCTTGAGGCCCTTCTCCTCGCGCGAGCGGGGCACAAAGTTCTCGTCGCGCGTGGCATGGCCCGTCGCGGCGTGGTGCCGCGCATGGATGATGCGCCAGGGAAAGTACGGCACGAGCAGGCTGGTGTGGCAGACAAAGCCCACCGCGTCGTTGACCCAGCGCGTCTTGGAGAGCGAGCGGTGCCCGCCCTCGTGCGCCAGCGTCCAGATGCCGGTGAAGACGAGCCCTTGGAACGCGACGTACGCCAGACGGAGGGCCAGTAGCGCGTAGCCCTCGAGCTGCGGCGAGAGCTTGTGCAGCACCACGTACGCTGCGCCGCACATGGCAAAGTCGCGCGCGACGTAGCTGAGCGAGCGCAGCGTCGAGATGTCGCTGCAGTGCGTCGGGATGGCGGCGAGCAGCTCGCGGGTCGAGAAGGGCGGCACGCTGAACTGCCGCAGTGTTGCCGGGTCTGGCGCCGGCTTGACGTGGCGGTGCGAGTATCGGTCGGCCATGGCGGCGGAGGGTCGGCTCTGGGGAAGATGGCGGTGCGAGTCAGGCCCTGTCCGCGGCCATATAAGGGTGAGGCCCATTCACATATCTCAACCTGCCACGCCGTCCAATCGAGCTATCTGGTGCCTCTGCGGCATGGCGTTCACGCGTCCGCAGACGTCACTGGCGGTGCCATCATGGCAGAGGACCGAGCGCACGCACGGGCAGATGCGACGCGACGAGGACCACCGTCTGCCGCCGTTGCAACCGCCCCTGCGACGCTACGGCGGCGCACGCAGGACAGCATGCTCGTGCCTCGCGCAACCAGACGAGCGCTGCAAGTGAGCACGAGGCAGGCAGCACAGATCGCAGTGACGACACGGCGGTGGCAGACTGTGCGAGCAGACATCACCCGAGCTGTCCTGCTGCGGCCTCTAGCGCCGGGCAGCTTCTTCCCGCCCCGCCGGAGCGCATCTCGATGTCGAATCGCTGAGCGCCTGGGCCTGTGCACGTTGCTCCGAACAAACAGATCCGCCTCTCATGCCCGCGCCGCAGGGTATCTGGCGCTGCGGCGGCCCTCTGGCCCGGGTGCCCGTCGGTCGGAGGGATGGCGATGCCGCGAGCACACTTAGCACGGCGGCCAACTTCATCCGCCTCCCGCGCAGGCCCGAGGATTGGCGGTGAAACAGAGTGCACGCTACGGTGGTGCCTGCGGTGCTCTGCGCTTCGGTGTGCCGCGGAGCCGATGTCGAGGGCCCCGAGGTGGGCAGCTGCCTTTGCGGCGGCGCAAGGCAGAGCGCTTGTGCGGATGCGCCGCACCGCGTCGCGGAAGCAAAACGGCACGGCGCGCGGCAACGGGCGGCGCAGCGCCGACGCAGACAACAGCCGCAGTACGCAGTGCACCCGCCTCACTCGGCTCTGCTATCGACTCGACTCCACTCTGCGTCTCATGCAACATCGCTGCGACGTAGCCCGCTCTCACGGCTACGGTGCGCCTGCGCGAGAAAGTGCCATAGACAATCACATGCTGCCGCACAGCGAGGCATAGACAATGGCCTGCTCGGCCGTCGCGACCCTGGCGCTCTAGTGAGCAGGCCCCGCCGCACTGATGTGTCGCTCGAGCGCCTCGACTGCAATGGCATGGTCCACCTCCTGCGACAGGCCGGAGACAGCGATTGCGCCTGGTGCGATGCGTGAGCAAGATCGGGGCGTGCTGGCGAGCTGCCGCACTCACCGACTGGTGCGCCGACCGACTGTGGCGCAGCGGACGTCAGGCAAGGCACATGTTGCACACCTCTCTGCGTCACTCACGCGCACAAAGATGGGCACGGCGCCGCCGTGCGGCGCGTGGTCGGGCCCGAGGTCGTCGAGCGTCTTGCCCTGGCCGAGCAGCTTGCGCCCGATGGCGTACGAGCTGACCGAGTACACACGCACTGCCAGTGGCCAGTCAGTCAGCACGCGCACGCACCGCTCTCCTTGCCCGCAGGAGAGGCGCACCCGTCTCGATCTTGCGGCGGATCATCTCGCCCAGACGCGGCGTGGCGCCCTGGCCGACGACGCAGGCAAACAGCACCTGGCCGTCGAACGAGTGGATCTGGATGGCGACGCCGACGCGCCGCGCTGCGCCGGCGCTGTGCCTTTCATATGCCTCGCGCGCATACTGCCCGAGCGTCCATGCGTCGTCGCAGGTGAACGAGGCCAGTCTGCGCTCTGTGGCCGTGGCGGCGTGAGCGAAACGGTGTTGGCCGTGCTGCAGCACCCGCACCTTCGTCCTGCCGCGCCAGCTGCTGGAAGCGCGCCGTGAGTGCGGCGCGGTCCGATGCTGCCATAGCTTGTGCTGATTTTGGAGCGATGCTGCGGGCCCGAACGACTTGCTGGTGTGAGTGCAGGGCCCTTTGAGTCACGAGAGGAAGGACGAGGAGGCCGCGGAGGCTGCCGGCCGGGCGCCGCACGTGATGCCAGCACCGATTGCGCCGCATTGCGCACGTCCCTCGCGCTCGCTGCTGGCGCCTGTTGATCTTCGTGCGTTGGGCTTCTCACTCCTCACAGCCATCCACCTCACCACCTGCTCACTGCGTCACCGCCAGGCCAGGCCTGTCCGCTCCTCGCCGCATACGTCGCTGCGCCTCGCTGCATGCCCGCCGGCGTGCGCCTGCTCCTGCCTCGCCCTCCGTAGCGCGACCGCGGCGCAGCCGACCCGTCCCGTGCTGGCGGCGGCCCAGCCTCGCGCCTGACGTCTGCGTCTGACGCCCACCCGCACCGCGCCAGCATGGCAGCGTCGGGCTCGCGCAGCGTGCGCTTCGCCGAGGACGTCGACGCGGCCAGTGCGCCGCTCTTCTCGCTCGAGTCGCCCGGCTCCAGCCCGCGCCCGTCGTACGAGCAGCCGCGGCCGCCGCCGGGCGCCGCGGCGTCGGGCAGCACGCCGCCGCGCCTGCCGCTGGCGCACGGCCTGCGCTCGACGATGTCGTCGCGCGAGGCGCAGTTCGACGCTGACTCGGACGAGCTCTCGGACTCGGACGCCGCGGCGGCGGATCTCGGCGCCAGCCCTGGGCGGGCCGCGCCCAGCAGCGGCGGCATGCGCACCGGCATCCCGCTCATCGACCGCATCCCTGTGCCTGTGCGCGCGCGCCAGAGCATGGACGGCCTCAGCGACGGCCTCGAGGGCATCCGCAACCAGATCCAGGACATCGAGCTGCCCGACTGGCTCAAAAAGGGCGCCGGCGTCTGGGACGCCACGGTCAACATGGCCAACAGCATCCTCGGCGCAGGTGTTGTGGGTGAGTGCGGGCAGGCAGGCGGAATGCGGCAGCAGCGAGGCGGCGGCCTTTGCTGGAGTGCTAGCCGGACGGGCGCGAACTCGTCGCTGACGACACGCCGGCAGGTCTGCCGTATTCTCTGCGGACGTCTGGCTTCGTTGCCGGGCTTGGCCTGCTCGTCGGGCTTGCCATGCTGACGGACTGGACGATCCGGCTCATCGTGCTGAATGCGAAGCTCAGCGGACGCACGACGTACATCGACATCATGAGCCACTGCTTCGGCGGCAACGGCAAGGCCGCCGTGTCGATCTTCCAGTTCGCATTCGCGTTCGGCGGCATGTGTGCCTTTTGTGTGAGTCTAGACGCCGGGCGCACGACTTGCCCCTCGCTGACACGAGTGTCTCCGCCCAGGTGGTCATTGGTGAGCTGCATCCGTCTGCAGATCTGAGCGACAGCTGCTGACCCTCGTGCAGGCGACACGATTCCAAACGTGCTGCGCTGGCTCTTCCCGTCGCTCGTCGGGTCCTTTCTCAGCTCGCGCGGCTTCATCATCACGCTGTGCACCCTCTGCATCTCATACCCGCTCTCGCTGTACCGCGACATCGAGAGCCTGAGCAAGGCGAGCGCCATTGCGCTGTTCAGCATGGTGCTCATCATCGTCGCCGTCATTGTGCGCGGCCCGGCCATGCCCCTGGAGCTGCGCGGCGACCCGTCGGAGCGCGTGAGTAGCGCCAGCAGGCGCACGTACAATCGAGCGCTCATTGCTGTGCTGGAACAGTTCACCTTCATCCATCCGTCGGGCATCGTGCGGTCCATCGCGGTCATCTCCTTTGCCTTTGTCTGCCACCACAATTCGCTGCGTAAGTGCGCGCCGCCGAGCCGCTCGCCAGCCTGCTCACCCCCGCGGCAGTCATCTATGGCTCGCTGAAGGAGCCGTCGATGGACAAGTTCAAGCGCGTGACGAATTACTCGACCGCCATCGCTGCGGTCTCGGCCATCTCGATGTCCGTCGCCGGCTACTGGTCCTTCACCGACAAGACGCTCGGCAACATTCTGGTGCGTGCCAGCGCGCCATTGCACCCTGCCACGATCTGACGCCGCCTGCCGCAGAACAATTTCCCCGAGGACGACACGATGGTGAACCTGGCGCGCTTCCTCTTCGGCGTCAACATGTTCACCACGTTCCCGCTCGAGGCGTTCGTCGCGCGCGAGGTCATCGAGGAGTACTTCTTCGCCGGCGAGTTTGACCAGACGCGGCATCTCATCTTCACCACCTCGCTCGTGCTCTCGAGTCTGATCGTCAGTCTCTCGACGTGCGACCTCGGCATCGTGCTGGAGCTCACGGGCGGCCTGAGCGCCACAGCGCTGGCCTTCATCTTCCCGTCGATCTGCTTCCTCAAGCTGGCGTCGGACAGCAGTGCCAGCGCCGGCGCGGAGCGCAATGTGCCAGAGCTGACGAGCGCGAGCTCGCGGTCCCGCCGTGTCGGCCGTGGCAGCGAGGACGCCGACGACGAGTCCGATGCGGACCTCAGCGACCTCGAGGGCGAGGCGGGCGGCGGCGGCGACTTCTCCGTCGACGACGTCGAGCTGCCGCTGCGGCCGGGCGCGTCGGTGCGGCAGCGGGCGCCGGGCGGCAAGAGCAAGTGGTGGATGAGCACCAAGCCGCTGGCAGTCGCGACGGCCATCTTCGGCTGTGTGGTGCTCGTCATCAGTGGTGAGTGCGCAGCAGCCTTAGCAGGCCGGCTCGTGTCTGACGCGCGCCTCCGCAGTCGCACAGGCGCTGGGCGACGCCGCAAGCGGGCGCTCGGGCGCCGTGCACCAGTGCTAGACATAGACGGCCCTCGCAGCCGAGGCGCCCCTCACGATCTCGGAGCAATCGCATAGCTTGCTTATTTACGCAGCAGCACCACGCCGTGCGGGCGCAGCGCCCTGCATCTGCGCATACACCGACGCAAGGCTGGGCGTGAGGGGCGTCGCAGGGGGTATGAAGCGGCGTGCGGGCACCGGCGCCACCACGGCAGTCTCGCGGCCGGGTATGGGCAGCGCGGCCGCATCGGCGTCGCGCGGTGCGGCGCCGGGAGCGGCGGAGAGCGGCACGTTCGGCGCGAAGCCGGTCTTGAGCGCAAAGGCGGGCGAGCGCATCTGCGAGTCTGCGAGGGCGGACATTAGCATCGCAGAGCGCGCAAGGAGCAGAGCAGCTCTCACCTGCATGCTCCACGTAGAATCTGCAGACCAGAGACATGTCAGCAAACGCAACGCAGCCGAACCGCCCCTACGCACTCGTCGCGAATCGGATACTGCGGCAAGAGCGTCAGCCGTCAGAGCGCTGCGAGCGAAGGGCCTGGATTTGCTCACCTGCAGCACGTTCATGCGCGGCGTGACGCAGACGAGTGTGTTCGTTGCGATTTCCTGGCAGCCGGTCAGCAGCGGCGCGGCGAGGCGCGGTCTCAAGAGCCCGTCTCACCATCCAGTCGGCTGTGGGGGAATGACGTGGTCAGTTTGTGACTTGCAGCAGCAGCCGGTAGACGCACCCTTCTCGAAGGTCAGCGGCTCGCTGGCCACGACGACGATCTTCTCGCGCTTGTCCGCCTTGACCATGCGGTACGCGCCTGGCGCGTGCTCGTAGAACGACGTGCCGGAGGAGAAGTACTGGGCGAGCGGGTCAGTGTGCGACAGCTTGCGGCGCAGAGCGGACGCACCAGACTGGCTGCCTCGTCTGTGCGGCTCGACACGTAGCGCGTGCACACGACGGACTCGCCGTCGGTGACGCAGAAGTTCATCAAGCTCGGCTGTGGCGGACTCCGTCAGCCAGGTGTCAGTGCTGCTGGCCCTGTGCGCTGCGCACCTCCTCAACGCCCGCCTGCTTGGCCCAGCCATTGAAGTCCTGGATCGTGGCCAGCATGGCAGACTGCATTTCCCGGTAGTCCAGCGGCGCCTGCGAGGACGGGTCCTTGAGGTGCGAGAGAAAGACGGCAAAGGCGAACTCCGAGTCGGTGTGCCCCTGCGGATACAGGAAGAGCTCCTCTGGCAGTGCGGCCAGCAGGCGCCGCTTGATGCGAGGGAAGCCGGAGATCTGGCCGTTGTGCATCCTGAGCGGCAAAGGTGAGACAGGGCTGCGAGCGCCGAGGAGCAGCGGCGCTACGCACCACATCAGACGTCCGTACCGCCACGGATGGCCTGAGCGGGAGCGACTTGCGTCAGCGACAGGGCGACCGCGCAGGACTGGCGGCGCTCACAGTTCGTCTCGCTCAGTGCGCCGGCAGTGGATGCGCGCACATGTGCGCTGCAGACCGGGCGTCAGCCGAGCGCTAGGTCAGACGCCTCGCTGCTCTCACAAGACAAGAGGGCTCTTGATCTTCTCTGCCAGGCGCTGCAGATTCTGATTGTTCCATGCCTGTCACACGAGCGAGTCAGCAGCCGTGCTGCGCAGTGCCGCAGTGGCGCTCACGGGCGTGACGCTGGTGAAGATGCACGGCGCATTGCCGAGCTCGGCATCGGCTCGCGCGTCGTACCAGCCAACGCCGAAGCCGTCGCCCTGCAGAGGCGCACGCCATCGTCAGCAGCTGGCTGGCGGCTGCGGCACCCACGGCGGCCGGCTCACGTTGACGGAGCGCGTGGCGTCGAGGCGCAGGCGTGCGTCGAAGGCCTGGTTGATGATGCTGTGTGCCGGGCGCGTGACGAGGTGCGAGAGCTGGATCGCATCGACGCCCTTGTACACTGCAGCGCGGCGCTCAGTCGGAAAGGTACGCGGCGCCGGCGCTCGCCGTGCTCACCGAGGAGACGACACATGCTGGCGCCCCTGTGTTGGGGTCAGAAGGCAGGACGGCGGCAACCACGTTGCGCCAAGCACGGCAGCTGGTGCGGCAGGCAGCGCTGCGTGCCCTGGCGTGCGCTTGACGGCGTGTTGTGTCCTGCTTGGTGGGCCCTGCCTGTGGTGCTCTCTGCTGTGCGCGCTTGTGTTGTGGGTGTTGAGCGTGAAGCGGCACGGCGCCGTATCTTGATCTTCAGCCCGCCGCACGCCGGCGGCCCGCCGCTGCTCCACTCCGCCGCTCGCGCCTCGCCGCGGCCCAAGCACGCCAGCCGCACGCCAGCCGCCCCCGCCAGCGACTCCCCGCGCGCGGTTCCCACGCGTGCGCCGCCATGCCCCTGAGCGCCGAGCCCTGGGCCGCACCTGCAACGGCAGCACTGCGGCGTCTCTCTGAATCAGCAGGCGGCGCCCAGCATCAGGGACGCTGCACAACGGCCCGGAAGCAGCTGCGCTTGAGCATGCACCGCCGCGTGCCGGCGTCTCGGGGCGTATCGCAGCGGCACCGCCAACGGCTCGGCCTCTTGCCGCCGCACGTCCGTTGCAGCCTCGCCATGTCCTCCGTCGCCTCGGCCGCTCGCGGCTGGAAGGCTCATGAACCTCTCGCTGCGTGCGGCGTCTTGTGTGGCCCGATGCGGCAGGCGCAGCGTGCAGCGCAGCCATCCAGCGTCCCGAGCCCTGCACCCTCTCGCGTGTGAGCGCAACGTCGTGCACACGGCGCGGGCGCGCCATAAAGGCGGGCTTCGCAAGGCCCTCGACACAGGCCTCACTCTTCCGTCTCTGCCCGGCCCTGCATGCCTGGCTCGTCTCTCCGCGACCGCGTCTCCTCGCTTGCGCACCAGCACCTCACCACGGCCGGGCGCTTCTCGGCGCGCCTCTCGGCGCTCGCGCTGCCAGCGCCGGCGGCGGCGGCGCAGGTGGCGGCGCTGCTGCTCCTCGCCCACCGCCTCGAGGAGGCCGTGCGTGACGCCGCCCAGCAGCTGCGCCGGGACCGCCTCCAGCAGCCGCCGCCGGCGTACTCGCACCGCCAGGCCGCCGGCGAGGCGCACGCCGGCGCGCCGCTGGCCGAGGAGGACGGCGAGCTGGCGTGGCGTGCCTTTGTGCACCGCGCAACGTGCCGCCGCGAGCTGTGGGAGGCCAAGGTGCTGCCGCGCCGCAGCGTGCTCGGCGCCGCCGACATTCTGCCGCCCGTCGATGTGCTCGTCGTCTGGGCCGCCGACTGCGCCGAGGGCGGGCCCAGCGGCCGCCCCGACGACTGGCGCGCCACGGCTTTTCCGCTCGACGGCGCTGTGAGTCGCGAGCCCGCAGGCGCGAGCGCTTCGCTGACACCCGCGTCCAGTCGCTCTTTGAGCCTGTCACGCTCCAGCTGCTCGACGCAGACAGCGATGCGCCGGAGCTCTGGGAGCGCCTGACGCGCACGCCGTGGCAGGCGCCGCTGCTTGAGCACGGCAGCGTGGCGCGCTACAACGCGCTGGCTGCCGGTGTGCGCCTCGCCTGCCCGTCCGTGAGCTGCTCCGCCGTGCCGCAGCAGGTGTCGTTCCTGCCGGCGCAGGCACCGAGCGAGCGAGCCGAGACCAGAGCCCTGTGCCAGCCGGGCTGGGAGCGCCAGTGCGCCTGCGGCACGCGCATCTGCCGCGACACGCTCGCCGGCCGCCTGCTCGCCGCACACCTCCACGCCTGGTGCGAGGGCGCTGCGTTCCAGTTCACGTGAGCCATGACCATGGCGCATCAGCATTGCGGCACTGACTGCCGCCGCCACAGCGGGCTGTCCGAGTGCGAAGACAGCGGCGCGCCGCTCTCCGACACGCTGCGCACCGCCATCGCCTCGTCGCTGCTCTCCGCCCTGTTCAGCACCTGCCTCTCGCCCGCGCGCAAGGCCGCCAACGGCGCAGCAATCCACGACGCACTGCGCGAGCTGGACCCCGACGACGAGCACATGTCTCTGCTGCCGCTCTCGGGCGGCAGCATCAACTCGCTCTCCGCCGCAATGTCGGCTGCCGCGGCCTCGACCTTCTCCACGACGCCGTTCGAGCTCGGAGAGGCGCACGGCTGGCGGCTCGGCGACATGTGCGAGTGGATCGAGGAGCATGCCGTCAAGGCGCACCCCAAGGTGCTGCAGAGCGTCGGGCGCCCGGGCACGCAGGAGCACAGCATGGCCGACGTGCGCGGCGGCGGCCAGAGTGCCGGCGGCCTCAACTACAGCTTCTTCTGCGAGGCCGAGGAGGGCAACCAGATGATGACGGCGATGAGCGCGCGCGAGGTCGAGGAGCACATCCGCCGCGCCGTGCGGCGCATCCTACGCCCCTACAAGCGCCTCGCAAAGCACGGCGCGCCGGCACTGGCCGGCGGCATGCTGCTGCTGCCCACCGAGGCGATGCGCGGCCTAGGCGACTTTGCCCTCGCGCTCGGCAGCTGGGCCAGCGCACACGTCGTGGCGCACCGCCGAGGCGACGTGGGCAGCGAGTGCGCCAGCTTTGCGGCACAGGCAGCGCGCGACTATCGCGTCGTGCTCGAGGCCATCGGAGCGCGGACGCGAAGCCGCAGGCGCGACCGCCTCGACCGCGACGAGATCGAGGAGGAGCTGCTGGAGGCAGGCGCCGGAGCGCGCCTCGCCTGGATTGTAAGCTCTGCAGCGCTGCGGCGACTGCTGCCACGGCTGACACGCGCATCTGCAGGCGCACATGCTCACCGCAGGGGCCGCCGGCATCGCCGCAGACTATCTCTCGCTGTACGGCGCGACACCCACGCACTCCTGGACCGCCGTCTCGGCGCCGCACGCCGCCGCCCGCGGCAGCCATCTCTCGTGCAGCTCGATGGAGCGGCCCGAGGGCAAAGGCTTCTCCTCGCGCATGCGCAGCCTTCTCCCGCGCGCGTGATGCGCGTGTCCTTCCGAGCTCGCTTCTTCCTCTCATAGATGGTGCGATGCTGCTGTAGCAGCCGCAGCGCACAGACCCGATAAGGTGCTTCGATCTGATGTAATTGATGTTCTCGTGACGCTGGGCTGAGACGTGGCCGCAAGGCGGGCCAGGGAATCTAGGTGATGACTGTAGACGGCGGATCAGTCCATGCCTACTACCGACGGCACAGCGCGACAGCTTACCCGTCGGCTTCGAGCGGCCGGTGTACTTCTCGAGCTCGGAGAGCTTGAGCGCCTCGTCGATGAGCTGTAGCGCGGGCGCATCAGTGCCGCGTCAGAGCATGAACCTCCGGCGACACCCACTGGCTTCAGGCCGACCTGCGCGTCGGCCGCGTACTCGGACGGGTCCTGCGAGTACTTCTCGACGTACAGGCGGATGGTGGCGCCGGCAGAGCCCGTGCCCGAGAGGCGGAAGATGATGCGCGAGCCGTCCGTGAACGTGATCCTGCGTGGCGGCGCGATCAGCGTGGGCACGGCACGCGGCGTCAGGCTGCTCACATGTGGCCCTGGTGCAGCGACACGCTGCCGTCGACGGGGTCGGTGTAGCTGAACTCGTCGCCCTTGGCCACCTCGAAGCTGCCCAGCTTGGTGCCCGCAAAGGACGGGTCGGCAAACTTCTGGGCAAGCGCGTCCATGAGCGCCTGCGCGCCGGCGCTCTCGACCTCCTCGTAGTCGTAGCGCGAGAAGAAGTTGCGTCCGTACTTCTGGTAGTGCGCCTGCAGCACGTCCTGCACCGAGGTGCCCGGCTTCTCCTTGTTGGCCATGGCCATGATTGAGAGCCACGCTGCGGCGACGCACGCATGAGCGATGCGCTGCTGTCTCGTCTCGCCGAGACTCACCGACCACGGCCCAGAGACCGTCCTTCTCCCGGATGTGGTCCGAGCCCGTGCCGAAGCTCTCCTCGCCGCAGATGGAGAGCTTGCCGGCGTCCATGAGGTTGCCGAAGAACTTCCAGCCTGGCGTGCCGTCAGACGGGCGTGCTCGCAGAGCAGCACAGCGGGCACTCACCGGTGGGCACCTCAAAGAAGGGCAGGTTGTGCGCCTTGGCGACGCGGTCGAGCGCGCCGCTGGTGGGCATCGAGCGCGCCAGGCCCTTGACGCCGCCCTTCTGGAAGTACGGGATGGCCTTCTCCGCCCAGTCGGCGATGATGGCCACGCTGTCGCTCGGGTTCACAAAGGCGCCCTTGCCGATGATCATGTTGCGGTCGCCGTCGCCGTCGCTCGCGGCGCCGAAGCTCAGGCCCTCCTTCTCCACGGCGTCGACGACCGACTTGGCGTACGTCAGGTTCGGGTCCGGGTGGCCGCCGTTGAACGTCGGCGACGGCACGCAGTTCTGGATCGACGACTCGGGCAGGCCGAACGTGTCGACGAAGAGCGCGCGGCCGTACGGGCCGGTGACGCCGTGCAGCGCGTCGAAGCGCACCGTGAAGTCGCCCTGCTGCAGGAACTCCTTGATGAGCGGGAAGGAGAAGATCTCGCCGAGATACGCCAGGTAGTCGGCCACCGAGTCGACGACGGCGATCTCCATGGCGCCAAACTTGGTCTCGCCGATCTTGGAGACGTCGACCTGCGGAGGGTGCGTGAGAGAGCGGCGAGTGCGGCGCTGCCACGGCCACTCACATCCTCGCCCTCGACGATCCTGTACTCGGAGATCGTCTTGGTCTTCTCATAGATGGCGTTGGTCACATTCTCGCCGGCCGGCTGGCCCGACGAGAGGTTGGCCTTGATGCCAAAGTCGGCGTCGGGGCCTGCAGGAGCAGCGTGAGCAGGGGCGTGCGGCGCCGCGCGAGGCACCACGCACCGCCCGGGTTGTGGCTGGCGGTGAGGAGGATGCCGCCCTTTGTCTTGTGCAGGCGGATCAGGTGGCTCACCGCCGGCGTCGAGAGGATGCCGTGCTGCCCGACGATGAGGCGCGCGACGCCGTTGCCGGCGCACACGCGGATGATGCGCTGGATGGCGGGCACGCTGAAGTAGCGCCCGTCGCCGCCGACGACGAGCGCGGCGCCCTGCACGCCGCCAGGGAACGAGTCGAGCGTGGCCTGGATGAAGTTCTCGGTGTAGTGCGGCGACTTTTCGAACACGGCCGTGCTGCGGCGAGTCAGCGCGTGCCGAGCGTGCAGCGCAGGGTGAGGCGCCGCAGTGGCCGGCAGCGGCCAGCACGGCGCAGGCAGAGCAGGCCTGCGCCGCTGGAGGCAGCGCCCAGCGCACCGAGCCGCCGCCGCACCGCGTGCCCACTCACCGCTTGCGCAGGCCGCTGGTGCCCGGCTTCTGGCCGTCGAAGGGCTTGGTGGGGACGGTGGTGACGGACATGGCGGTGTAAGGGGGGTGTGGGTGTGGGGAAGCAAGGCGCGCAGAGTGCCGCCGAGGGCGCACTTTGCGTGGCTCATGCGCGCGCGCCGCCCCAACTGGCCGCGCACACAGGCGCCGTGCCTGTGCCCGCCGGCGAACTCCGCGCGTGTCGCCACCGCATTCGACTTCTTCCAGCGCGCTCGGCACCGAGCGCACCGCCGAGCGGGCAGCGAGTGGCGGCGACTGCGAGCCGCTTGCACCTCACAGCAGCAGCAGCACCACGAGGCTGCAGTTGGACAACGAGTGTGAGGTGGGCGCTGGAGGGTGAGGCGGGCGTGGACGCTCGGGGCGCGGCGCACGGGCCGGGCGCGGCGCACGAGAACATTCGCGCGTGGCGCCCCTCGCCGGCATCGCCTCCTCGTCCAGCCGCCGCCCTCCTCGAGGCTGTGGGGATCCGAGCGTGCATCTCGACCACCGCACCCCATTCGCAGCTGCCGCCTCTCTCCTGCACCACAGGCGCACCGACGTGCCACACCGCCTCGCTGTCCTCTCGCAACCCGCCGCTGCCGCCTGCCTGCTGCGCGTGCTGCCTGCTGTCCGCGCCCTTCACGCGCCGGCCCGAGCATGTCGCTCGCTGCCGCCGCCGCTGCCGACGCTGGGCCCAGCGGCGGGGCGCCGCGTGCCTTTGGCATCACGCCGCCCGTGTCGACGAACGCGCCGACGCCGCGCGAGCTCGAGATTACAAAGACGCTCATCGACGAGCTGCACACGCAGGGCTGCTACGAGAGCAAGGAGGAGGGCAAGCTGCGGTGAGTCGCCGGCCGGGCCCGGGCCACAGGCGGTGCTGCGGCATGGCACTGCCTGGCATGGCTTGCCGTGCGGCGCTGACGACTTACGCCTGCCAGCGAGGTCGTGCTCGGCAAGATCTCGCGCATGGTCAAGGACTTTGTCTACCGCGCCAGCATCGCGCGCGGCTTCAGCGACGCCTCGGCACAGGCCGCCGGCGGCAAGGTCTTTGCCTTTGGCTCGTACCGGTGCGTCGCGCGCCTTGCACCCGCCGCCGCCGCCGCGCTGACGCCGCACGCAGCCTCGGCGTGCACGGCCCCGGCGCAGACGTGGACACGCTCTGTGTCGTGCCGAAGCACGTGCAGCGCGAGGACTTCTTCGGCATCTTCGAGACGATGCTGCGTGCGCGCGAGGAGGTCACCGAGGTGGCCTCGGTGCCCGAGGCCTTTGTGCCCGTCATCAAGGTCAAGTTCCAGGGCATCAGCATTGACTTTCTCTTTGGACGCCTGGCGCTGGCGCGCATTGAGGACAACCTCACGCTGCAGGACTCGAACCTGCTCAAGAACCTGGACGAGCGCGACGTGCGCAGTCTCGGCGGTGAGCTTGCCTTGCTGCACTAGCCGCTCGCAGCCGGCTCACGCAGCGCCGTGCAGGCTCGCGCGTAACCGACGAGATCCTGCGCCTCGTGCCCAACGTGCAGGTGTTCCGCGACGCGCTGCGCTGCATCAAGCTGTGGGCGCAGCGGCGCGCCATCTACTCGAACGTCATGGGCTTCCTCGGCGGCGTGGCGTGGGCGATGCTGGTGGCGCGCGTCTGCCAGCTCTACCCCAACGCCGCCGCGGGCACCATCGTCTCGCGCTTTTTCATCATCATGTACCAGTGGAAGTGGCCGCAGCCGGTGCTGCTCAAGCACATCGAGGAGGGCCCGCTGCCCGTGCGCGTGTGGAACCCCAAGGTGAGGACGCCGCGTCGCGTGCCGCGCACTGCGACCCTGCTCATCGCCCGCCTCGCCAGCTGTACCCGGCCGACCGGCAGCACCGCATGCCGATCATCACGCCTGCGTATCCGTCCATGTGCAGCACGCACAACGTCACCTCCTCCACGCAGCAGATCATGACGGCCGAGCTGAAGCGGGCCGCCGAGGTCGTCGACCGCGTCATCCTCGGCAAGGAGACGTGGACGGAGCTGTTTGCGCCGCACGACGTCTTTACGACGTACCGCTACTACCTGCAGGTCGTGGCCTCGTCGGGCTCGGCGGACCTGCAGCTCAAATGGCAGGGTACGGTGGAGAGCCGCGTGCGCCAGCTGGTGATGAAGCTGGAGCTGGTGCCGACCCTGACATGTGCGCACCCGTACACCAAGGGCTTCGACCAGGTCAGCCACTGCCTTGATGATGCCGAGGTCCGGCTCGTCGCCACGGGCGACATTCCGAAGGAGGTCGCCGAGCGCACAAAGCGCGAAGACCTGCCGGCCGAGACGGCCACCGATGAGCTGCAGCGCAAGGACGAGCAGGCGAAAAAAGAAGAGGCCCGCGGCGAGGGCCGAACGATCTGGACGACGACGTTCTACATCGGCCTCAAGGTTGAGGCTCGCGACAGTGAGTCCACGCCTCGCCGCCCTCTGGCACCTCTGCTCAACCACCCGCAGCCAACTCGACGGCGCGGCGGCGTCTCGACATCTCATACCCGACCAACGAGTTCACGCAGAAGGTCAAGCAGTGGGAGCAGTACGACGAGACGCAGATGGGCATCAGCGTGCGGCACATCAAGTGGTGCGTGCGGTGCCTGCCGTCAGCGGCCTTGAGGCTGACGCACCAGCAGCACGGAGCTGCCCGACTACGTCTTTGGCGACCGCCCGCGTCCGGTCTCGAAGGGCCTTAAGCGCGACAAGAGCGGCAAGGTGCGCGGCCCCGCGCCACTTCATGCCTAGTGCTCACCTCGAGATGCCTTTCCTTGCTCACTGTCCTGCTCTTGCAGGCCAAGGCGCGCGGCAGCGCGGTGCCTGCCGGAACAGACGCCGGCGAAGGCGAGCAGCCCTCTGCCAAGAAGCGACGGTCCGTATGCAGCTCCGGACTCCTCGCGCGGCGACAGCAAGAAGCCGAGCCTCCGCCACTGCGCTTCTCGTGCAAGCGCCTGTCTGCACTCACCCTGACCCTCTTCTCCCCGCTGCAGCGCCTCAAGCGGCTCAGTGCAACCGCAGGCCAACGGAGATGCGGCGCATGCCACGCCAGAGGCGGCAAATGGCACGCACGCGTCGGCAGTGATGCCTGCCGGCGGCGAAGGCGATGCCATCAAGGCATTGGTCGCCGGCACAGCGCTGGCGCAGTGAGGCTCGCGCAAGGTAAGCCCATCATGACCTCCCGTCCCTGTCCCGGCCCGTGCATCACCCGTCTCGACGTGGCCGCTGGGCGCGCCAGGCTCGTCCTCGACGCGCTCGCACATCATCACCCTGCCTTCGCTGTACCACCATCCACACGCTGCGTGCCTCAATTCATCTCAGTCACTGTGTCCGGCAGCGGCGAAGCACGAGCAGATCGCTTGAGACGGGGCTGCGACCAAACGGTCATGTCATTAGCGCCAGGCAGGCTGGCTGAGAGGGTCGTGTGCCGAGTACATCGTGAAGAGGGTAAGGAGGGAAACGTCGTGCCCACCATGGTGCCGCGCACCAGGCGCGCAGATGCAGCAGAGCAGGAGACATCCCCGGGCCGCAGGCCGAGTGCGACCGTGCGGTGCGGCGGCGCCGGCGAGCGTGCTGTGGCGTGCTCAGAACTCGCCCTGCGCAGGACGAAGTCAGCGATCGAGGAGGCGCGGCAGATACGGCGCCCCGCGGCGAGACTCACAAAGTACGACTTCATGCGGCCCTGGTTTTGGAAGTCAGGACGCTGTGTCAGAGGCGCGGGTGTGAGGCACGGCACGGCACGGAACGGCGGACTCTCGAGCCGCCCAAGCGGCACCCTGACAACCGCCCGCACGCTGCAGCAACGGCGCCACTCACCTTGTACGGCGCGGCCTTGCGCATGTCGTTGGTGACGCCCTGGAACTTGGGGCGCTGCTTGCTCGCCTGGAATTTCTCCTTGTTCTTGCGGTCGAGGAAGGCCTCGTCGCTCTCGCCCTTCATCTGCTTGAGCGCGCCCGTCGTCGGATCTCTGCCGTTGTCGCCGCTGGGCCGCGCGGCGAGGCCGGGGTTGGCGAGCGCCCAGTTCTCCGCCGCGGCGAGGCGCTGCGCGTGCGCCGAGAGGCGCGCCTTGTATCCCTCTGCCGTCTCGCCCTCTTCGCGCTCGGGGATCCTGTTGTGCTCCTGCGCCGCGGCCTGCGCCTTGAACGCCTCGTCGGGCTTGGTGCGCACCACGTGCTCGCCCTCGGGCGTGCGGAAGGTGTGCTGCGTCTCGACGCGCGCCTCGTACGCCGCGCCGCCGTCCTGCGCGTGCGAGTCGTAGGCCATCTGCGGCGCCGTGGGCGAGTCCTTCTGCGGGATCTGCGCGTCGTACGGCGACGTGTACGTCTCGCCGCGCAGCAGCGCGTCGGCCTTGCGCCGCTCGTCCTGCTCGCGCGTCGGCATGCCCTCGGCCTTGCGCTCGCGCCGCTCCTCCTCGGCCTCGATCTTGCCGTGGTGCGCAAAGTGCTCGATGTCCTCCTTGTGGTTGTACGACTCGTCGGTCTGCGTCTCGGGCGTGTTGTGGAAGACCTCCTCGTGGTGCACAAAGTACTCGGACTCCTCGTCGTAGTGGTGACCCAGGATGCCCTTGCCGTACTCCTCGAACAGCGGCAGGCCGTCGGCGCCGGCGTTGACAAACTCGGCCTTGGTGATGAGCGCGTCGCCGTTGGCGTCGATGCGCTTCAGCACCTCCTTGACGATGCGGTCGGCCTTGGCGTCGTGCACCTCGTACGTCGGCGAGTGCTTGACGGACGTCGAGTGGTGCACGCCGTAGATGGCCTCGATCTCGGCGCGGTCCAGCACGCCGTCGCGGTTGAGGTCGTGCAGCGAGTGGAAGGCGCCGAGGTCAAAGGCGCCGATGTGGTGCTCCGAGGCCATGTGCCGCTGGATGTAGCTCTCCTTGCCCTTGGCGTGCGGCGCCTCGCCGGCCACGCTTGCCGGCTCCTCCTCGCCGTGCGCCGCGACGCTGCCCATCGAGAGGCTCGAGAAGAGCAGCACGGCGACGAGCAGCAGCGGCATTGACGCCTGGCTCACGTGGCCGGCGCGCGCCGCGGGCGCAGACGTGCCCGCCGCGCCGCCCGCGCCGCCGGCCTTCTTCTCGGCAGCGATCTTGCGCGCCTCCTCGTGCACGTCCTTGACCGTCTTGTTGGCGCTCGTGTAGAGGCTGTGGATGCGCGGGTGGTTCGCCACGGCCGAGTAGTACTGGCAGCGGGCCGTCAGCGATGCGCTCGCCGGCAGCGTGCGCGGCACTCACCTCGCTCAGCTTGGCCCACGCAAAGTCGGTGCGGCTCTTGACGTCGGGGCGGTTGAGAATCTCACCGGCCTTGGCCTGCATCGGCGTGAGAATCTCGCCGGCCTTGGCCTGCACCGTCTTGCTGAGGCCCTCGACGGCCTGCTGCGCGTGCTCGGACGCCGTCTGGGGCGCCGCGGCGGCGCCGGGCACCGTCGTTGTCGTCCTGGGCCCGACCTCGGCGGGCGAGTCGCCGGGCACGGGCGCGGCGCTGGCCTTCTTCTCCGACGCCGAGAGCGTCGCGGCGGCGCCCTGCGGCGTGTGCTCCGTCTGCTGCGTCATGGCCGCCGGCTGCGGCGGCGGCGGCGGCGGCGCGTGGCGCGTGATCTGCGCGCCGAGCGAGTGGTCGAGCGAGGCGAGGTAGGCCTTGAACTTGGCGCTGAGGCCGTGCTGCTGGTCGAGCGCGAGGGCGCGCGCGGCGACGTCGTCGGAGAGGGCGTAGCCGGCGGCGAGCAGCTCGGCGACGCGCGCCGCCGCCGGCTTGTCCTCCTGCGCCACGGGTGCGCCGGCCGCGGCCGCCGGCTCGGGCGCGGCGGCGGCGCGCTCGCTGGCGGCGGCCGCGCCGGGCAGCGTGATGGTGAGCGCGGCGCCGTCGACGACGCCGCCGCTGAGCCTGTGGCGGGCGTGAGTGAGTGTGCGCGGGGGCGTGCGGCGGCGCACACGCACATGACGGCACTGCTGGCGGCGCTGGGCCGCTTGAAGGTGACGGTCGCGGCGCGCGGCTGCGCGGCGTCGTGCAGCTCGACGGCGTCGACCTCGCCGACAAAGGCAAAGTAGTCGGACAGGCTGGCGGCGCTCGACGCGGCGGCGACGCCGGCGACGTGCACGCTGCGGCCGTCTGCGCTGGCGGACATGGTGTGTGGGTGTGGGAGGTGGTGGTGCGGAGGCAAGGGCTGGCTTGGGCGTGTCGGGCAACACGTTGGCGCGCACGAGCCGCATGCGTCTGCCGGGCGTGGGAAAGGGCGTGCTTGTATTGCGGCAATACAGCAGCTGGCGGAGCACTACAACAGCCTGGCACAGCCCGAGGTGTGGCTTTGGCCTGGAGTGGGCTTCGTTCGCTTCCTGCTCCACCCTCGCCCCTCGCCGTCCCGCTGCCATCCTCGCCCGCGCGCCATGCAGCCATGAGCGCCGCACCCTCTGCGCCCGCTGCGGCCCGCCTCGAGCGCGAGCGCCGCCGCCATGCGCTGCGCGCCGCCAACGCTGCCCTCTGGAGCGCCGGCGCCGGCGCGCGTGAGGCGCCCGCCGCCGCCGACGCCGGCCTCAAGAAGAACACGGCCTACATCAAGCGCCTGCGCGCCGGCGTCGGCGCCGAGGCGCGCGACGCGCTGCTGCGCGACATGCCCGGCCTGCGCCTCGAGAAGTACGTCGAGGAGCTCGTCGGCGCGCTGCCCGAGGGCCTGGCGCGCTGCGCCAAGGAGAAGGACGTCGCGGCCGCCGGCGAGGTGCGTGCGCGGCGGGTGGAAGGCGAGCCGGGCGAGCTCTGAGCTTCGGCGGTGGCGGTCGCGCACCTCTGTGAGCCTCACCAGTGCTGAACGCCGCACGCCCGCAGATCCTCTCCGCATTCCATGCCCGCTTCGCGCCGGCCGACTTTGCGCTGCCGCTCTCGGCGCTCTTCGCTGCCCAGCTCGCGCCGCCGAACCGCACGGCGCTCGCTGCGCTGCCAGCCGAGGCGCGCGAGCGCGACGAAGCGGCGCGGGTCGTGCGCCAGAAGACGCTGCTGCGCGTCGCGGCCGAGGGAGCGGTCATCGAGCTGCTGCGCGGCGAGGTCTCGCGCAAGGAGGCAAAGGAGGCGGCCGAGGACAAGGAGGCCGGCGCCGAGTGGCTGTACGGCATCCTGCGCGAGCTCGTGAGTGCGGCGCGGCCGCTGCCGGTCGTCTTGCTCATGTCTCTTGCAGCTGGCGTCGGATAGGGAGCACGCAAACGTGCCGCTGCTCATCGCGCTGCTCAAGGGGCTCGGGCCCACGCTGCTCGGCACAGCCAGCGCGGCAAAGGGCATGGCGGACTCGGCGGCAGAGACCAGCATCGCTGCTGCGCCGGGTCCACCCGCTCTGCTGAGCAGCGAGATGCAGGCGCGCTTCCAGAAGCTCTGCGAGACGTACTTTTCGACGCTGGCGAAGCGCATTGTCAAGGACTACACGGTGCGTGTGGCGGAGCCGGCCTGCGCGACGCTTTCTCATCCACTCGTCTCCAGCGACTGCAAGATCAGGACAAGCGCAACCACGAGGCCTACATTCGCTCGGGCGAGATCTTCGAGGACCGGCAGCAGAGCTACGAGCGCATGACGAAGACGTTTGAGCGCATGCACGAGCTCGGCAAGAGGTGGGTCAGGCGTGCGACTGGGTGGCGATTGCGGCTGACCGACGCGATGCAGCCTCTCGGACCTGATCGGCGTAGCCCTGCCCACGCTGTCCGAGTCCAAGGCCCGCGGCATCGGCCTGAACGTCAATCTCGACTCGCGCTCTGCGCTGCCGGACGCGCGCGGCGACGAGGAGTTTGCGTCGGGCAAGAGCCCGTGGGAGGACGAAGACACGCGGCGCTTCTACGAGGATGTCGTGGACCTCGGCGAGATGGTGCCGAGCAGCCTGCTCGGCGGCGCCGTGCCAGTGCAGGACGCATGGGGCAACGAGGAAGGGGAGAAGGGACCCGAAGGCGAGAAGGGCTCCAACGGCAGCAAGCCGACGAGCCCGGCACTCAGCGCCAAGGCACTGCCCACGTCGCCCGAGCTCGGCACGGACGAGGAGCCTAAGGAGGCCACAGCTCTCAGTGCCGCACCCGCAGACGAGGCACTCTCGTCGGGGCCCGCGGCGCAGCTCGGCGCCCTGCTCGCGCGCCTGCCCGAGATGACGAACCGCACGATGATCGACTCGGCGGCCGTCGAGTTTGCCTTTCTGAACTCCAAGGCGGCGCGCAAGCGTCTCGTCAAGCACCTCGGCGCCGTGTCGCGCAACCGCAGCGACCTGCTGCCGTACTATGCCCGCCTGACTGCTGCGATCAACCGCTACTGCCCGGATGTTGGAGCAGGCGTCGTCGCCATCGTGAGCAGCCTGCTGGGGTATGTTCTGGGCCGCTGCTGACCTGCTCGCCCAGCTCGAGGAGGAGTTCCGCTACTTGCAGCGCAAGCGCAACGTTGACCTCGCCGAGACGCGGGGCAAGGTGCGTGTGCTGTCCTCGCGCAGCCCAGCTCAGCACTAACCCTTTCGGCAGAACATGCGCTTCATTGCCGAGCTCACCAAGTTCCGCGTGATGCCCATGTACGCCATCTTCCACTGCTTCAAGGTCTGCCTCGACGACTTTGCAGGCCCCAACGTCGAGAACCTGGCCACGCTGCTCGAGGCGTGCGGACGCTTCCTGCTGCGCACGAGCGAGACGTCAGAGCGCATGCGCAGCATGCTCGAGATGCTGCGTCGCAAGCGCGCCGCGCAGAACCTCGACCACCGGCAGGTGATGCTGCTCGACAATGCCTACTACCAGTGCAACCCGCCGGAGCGCGACGCCGTCGCCAGCAAGGTCCGCACGCCGCTCGAGCTCTACATCCGCCATCTGATCTACGACGTGCTCAGCAAGCGCACGCTCGAGCGCGTGCTCAAGCAGCTGCGCAAGCTCGACTGGCACGACGCAGACGTCGTGCAGTGGCTGCGCGAGGCCTTTACGCGGCCGTGGCGCATCAAGTTCTCCAACGTGCACCTGCTCGCCATCCTCACGCACGACCTGCAGACGTACCACCCGGACTTTTCCGTCGCCGTCGTGGACGCGACGTGCGAGCAGGTCCGCGCCGGCATGGAGGCCAACATCTTCAAGCTCAACCAGCGCCGCGTCGCCACGATTGCGTACCTCGGCGAGCTGTACAACTACCGCCTCGTCAGCTCGTCGGTCATCTTCGACCAGCTCTGGTCGCTGACGACGTTTGGCCACGCCGGCGGCTGCCCGCTGCCGGGCCAGGTCTCGCGGCTCGACGCGCCCGACGACTACTTCCGCCTGCGTCTGATCTGCACGCTGCTCGACACGTGTGGCCAGTGCTTCGACCGCGGCGCGCTGCGGCGCCGCCTCGACGACTTTCTCGTCTGGCTGAACCTCTACGTGCTATCCAAGGAGCAGCCGCTGCCGATGGACTCGGACTTCATGCTGCTCGACACGCTCGAGGCGCTGCGCCCGAGCTTTGTGCTGGTGCGCAGCGTGGAGCAGGCCGCGCGCGCAGTCGACGACATGGTTGCCGCGCAGCGTGCCGCGCATCCCGAGCCCGAGGCGGACGTGCTGCACGATGAGATGGACGACGACGAGAGCGATGCGACGCACAGCGCAGACGATGGGCTGCCTCGTGTTGGCGACGACGAAGAGGGAGACGGCTCGTCGTCGGAGGACGAAGACGACGCAGACGAGCCCGCGGCCGAGCTCGAGCAGGAGGCCGACATGGGCCGCCACATTGCGCACGACGGTGGCGACGAGGCCGAGGCCGAGGCCGAGGACGACTTTGCGCGCGAGCTCGCCAAGATGCTCGCCGAGAGCGCCGGTCCTGCAGCCGGCAGCGGTGGCCCAGCGGCGGCGACGGCGCGGGCGCAGCAAAAGGGCCTCTTCGACGCCGGCCTGCCCTTCATTCGACGGGGGCAGCAGCAGCCACCGCCGCAGGAAGCGGCCGCCCCCGACGCGCCGCCGTCGCACATGCGCTTCTCGCTCCTCTCGCGCAAGGGCAACAAGCAGCAGGTGAGACTCGCTGCTCGCGGCGCCGGACGATCCGCTGACGCCCCTCTCCAGACCCACGACGTGCAGGTCCCGCTCGACGCGGCCATTGCCATCAACACGCTCAGCAAGCAGCAGCGCGAGGCCGCCGAGCGGCAGCAGCTCAAGAAGCTCGTGCTCTCGTACGAGGGCCGCGAGGAGGTGCGCGAGGACGCCGCGAAGCGCAAGTGTGAGTGTCTACATGCGTCGCTCATGCGTTAACTGCGGCGGCCCGTTGACCCCCTGCGCAGCGCTCGAGCAGAGTCTCAAGGCGCGCGGCATCAAGCTCACCTACGCGGACAAGGGCTGACCACGCGTCAGGGCTTATTACGCTGGCGGCCCATGCGTCAACCACGGCCCATGCGTCAACCACGGCCCATGCGGCAATTGCGGCGGCCCGCTGACGCCATGCGCAGCGCTCACGGCGCCCGGCATCGAGCTCACACACACGTAGACCAGACCGCCAAGGGCTACGACGGCGTCGGCAGTCTGCTCTTTCTCTCGCGAGGGCTCGGCCGCGCAGCACGCTGTCCACTGGCGCAATCGTTCGCCGACAGCGCCGCCGCCCGGCACCTCGTCCGCGTCGCGGCGAAGACGGCGCACACCGGCGTGCTCATCATCGCGCCGACTCGCTGCGTAATGAATCTATGCGCCCGCCTCCTTCCTGCTGGACAGATGCGTAGCGGCGTGCTCGCGATGCGGACAGGCTGCACACCAAGAGGAGGGAGGGGTGCCAGCAAAGGGCCGCCACCAGCAGTTCTGCTGAGCTGGCACAGGCGCATCGAGCAGAGTCGGAGTGATACGTCGAGCGAGACGTGCTTCGGCGTGCGTGCGTGCTGAGCGGGCGCAGCACTGCGAGTGGCACCAGCGGGAGAGGAGCAGTTTGGTGGAGAGTGCCGGCGTAGAGGAGAAGAGAAGGCGTACGCTGCGCAGCGCCAAAAGCTCGCCGTGCCAGACTCTGAGCTGCCGGCGAGGGCAGAGGAGCGGCAGCGGCAAGCAGCGCAGCGGCAGGGGCAACAGCGGCAGGGGCAGGCGTCGCTCGGCGGCGAGAAGGCGAGATGGCGGCGGCGCAAGTCCCTCGCCTCCCCGTCGCATCCGCAGCGGCAGCGAGGGCCGCGCGACACCGGACGTGCCATTCATTGCATGTAATGAGTTGTCGCGCGGGCGGCCGGGCACACAGCAGAGCGTGGGGCGGGTTGGCTCCCCGAGGCCAGCAGCAGCGTGACATGAAGAGCCCGACAGCGTGCACTCGCTTGTCAACTCGGCACTGGCTGCATGGCAGCAGGACGCGCGAATTCAGGCGATGCCGGGTGTTGCGTGGCTTGTGCGCGGGAGTGGGCAAGCGTGGCGGTTGGGGTGAGTGCTCTTGCCGCGCCTTGCTGCTTTTAACCCCTAACCCTAGCTGTACTCCTTTGCCACGCACTTCACAGCTCAACCTGCACACACCCAATGGCAGCATGCCTGCGCAGCTGCAGCCAGCAAGCTCTGCAGCAGTTGCGGCAGCATTGACCAACGCGTGCACACCGCTCTGCAGCGCACCAAGCAAGTCACTGCAGCAGTGAGTTGCGGCCACAGAGTGCACAGCAGCAGCTCACACTTGCACAGATCATGGCTGTCAGCATGATGCAGAAGAACGAGCTTAGCATTTTCAGCTGCACGCTTGACAAGGTCTGCAAGTCTTCCACACACTGGCGGCTTGGCACAACAAGGCCTAGGGACAATGCCTACTGCAAGTCCAAGTGGGACCTCCACGCTGCAATTGCTTGGCCGCTGGCGCCCTTGCTCTGCAGGAAAGTGAATAGTAAGGAGCGGCAGCACCTTGCTCTCTTACTGGCTCTCTGGCTTGCTCTCTTGCTCCTTGCTCTCTTGTCTACTCTTTGCCCTTGCTTGCTCTTGCCATGCTGCTGCCCCTGCTTTGGGGTTAGGGTTAGGGTTAGGGTTAGGGTTAGGGTTAGGGTTAGGGTTAGGGTTAGGGTTAGGGTTAGGGTTAGGGTTAGGGTTAGGGTTAGGGTT
>NW_020312029.1:0-57029 GCF_003144115.1 Tilletiopsis washingtonensis
AACCCTAACCCTAACCCTAACCCTAACCCTAACCCTAACCCTAACCCTAACCCTAACCCTAACCCTAACCCTAACCCTAACCCTAACCCTAACCCTAACCCCAACCCCTACCCCTAACCCTAACCCCTACCCCTAACCCTAACCCTAACCCCTAACCCCTAACCCTAACTCCCTGCGTCGGGAAGGGGGGATTTTCTGAGACTGCTCCTGCGCCCGGCGCCGCCGCGCAGGCGGCAGGCGGGCATCCCGCCAGTGTGCTTAGCGCAGACGCGGCGTGGAGGCGCGCGGCGCGGGACTCGGGCAAGTGGGCCCTGGCGGCGCGCGCGCGTCTTGGCTGTGCCGCCGCCGGTGTCAAGGCACGCGGCGTGCGTGCCTAGGCGCTGCAAGCAAGCGTTGCGGCGCTGCTGCGTTGCGCGCCTAAAGTACTGCCCATGCCCGCCGCACTAGCATTCCACTGCACACCGAGCGCTTTGCTTTTGAGGGCAAAATCTCTGCCAAAGCGCATTGAAGCAGTTCCCGCAGTCTAAGAGACGATCAGCGTCTTGTCGCTGCACAGGGCTCGCAACGGCGCGCCCAGTACGCAGCCTTGCTTGTGTTCCGGCGCAAATTTGCCACGCAACACGCTACGGCCGCCAAGCGGAGCGAAGGCAGCAGCACCAATGTGGCTGGAGCTCCTGTTCTCGCAAATGTCCAGCGTCATGTAGCTCAGTTGCCCTTGCCGCTGGCGCATGTTTGTGTGCGCAAATGCGCCGGATCACGGATGGCAGCAGCGGTTGGCGCTGGCAACTCAGGCCCGCCGGATGGCCGAGGCTGCGCGCCGGCGGCGCACTCCCCACGGTCGCTGCTGGCGCAGCGCAGCTTCATGAAGCCGGCTCAGGCTCACGCTGGCTGCTAGACCAAGCGATGCGGCGTGCCTTCCCCGCCATCAGATCTTGGAGCTACGCCAGCTTGCGTCGAGAACGCTGCGCGCCAAGTCTGCCGGACATGACATGCGTTCTGCGCCACTGCCTGCGCTGGAGCATGTCTTGCTACGGCACCGTTGCGCTGCCAAGCAGTGCACTGGGCAAGAGAGCGATCGCTTGCCAATAGGCTCTTGCACCGCAGCAGACAGTGCGCCGGCAAGCAGATGCAGCACTCGGTTCGCAAGGCAGCAGAGCTGTTGTACACGCAAGCTAGACACAGCAACATCCCGCTGACGCAGCGGAATCTTGAAGCCTCAGCGGCGGCGGCCACCCTCAGCGCGAGGTTTGGCTCGCGCCAAAGCACAGCCGGTGCCATGATCTCGTAACGCCGGCATCTCACACTGCCGCAACTGCCGTGCACAATCCTGGCTTTGGAAGGCTCTGTGAGCTGTCGCGCCAGCTTGCGTCGACTCTGAAGCAGCAGGTCAGCGTTGCCAAGCAGTGCCGCCAACCTTATTGCTGCGCAGCCGGCGTAGGAGATGCACGCCCGAGAGAGCTCAATGCTGCGTGCTGCCAGTGTACGGATGGCTGGCGACAGCGCACGCAAGCGCTTGTCGCCCGATGAGCAGATGCGCTCCAGCCCTCCTGCTTACAACACTCTACCTCTTGCTTGCCGTGTTGCTCCACCCGCGCACAACGTTGCGCCCGGCAGAGCATCTCCCTGCCCGTTCTTTCCTCTAACCTGCCGCGTTGCTTGCCATGTTGCTCCTGTTTGCGCCTTACCAGAGGCAGGCTGCTCCCACTCTGCATTGCTCCCTCACCCTGCGTTGCGCCTTGTCCGCGCAACTTGACCGCTCCACCACGCTACACCGCTCCTCCGCGTCACGTTGCTTGATTGCATTGCGCCGCTGCTCCACCGCACTCCTTCATGGCGCTTTGCTCCGCATTGGTCTGCTGGCCCCCAACGGTCTGTCACGGCCGCTGCGCCCGTCTTGTTCCTCTGTCAGTCCGGCAAGCGCAAGAGGCACAGCCAAGAGCAAGGCAGCCCTTTGTTGCCTTGCAGCAGTATCTTGACTGCAAGCTGGCCCGCACATGGCCTACCGCCGCTTGAAGCCGCATTGCCTTGGTCGCTGAGCCAGCTCCCCCACGCCTTGCTCACACCCAGCCGTCCGCGCAACGACTCCCACACCACGTGTTGCTCAACTCCTTTGCCGTGCGTCAGCAGCAGCAAGCACAACTCACTCTCTTGCAACGGCATGCCGCGCACTAGGCGTCGCTTCCTGCGCCGTTGTTGGGCTACGTGCCAAGAACTCAGCGGGCTGAGCGTGCCCTGGCGTCACACAGGCTCGGCGCACACCTCTGTCTGCTTGCAAGCTAGCTGACGCTTCTGCTCCTTGCACCCGCAGGCTAGCCGCTTCCCGTTGCGGCTGAATACGACAGCCTGGGCGCCCTGCGCTCAATGCTCACAGCTGACTGGCAACCCATGCTGCAGACTGCACAAGGAGAGCCCCCCGCTCTGGCAGACACGGTGAACCAAGCTCTGTCCCAAACATGCGCAGCGCTGCTCTCCGACTGCATGCCCTGCTGCGACTTAGCAGGCACCAGCTGTGTCCCTTACAAGATGGCGCAGATTAGTGACTCCTGGCTTTGTGCAACGTCGTGAGGCAACGCTCAGTTGCGGCGTCTCTCACAGCGCTGAGAGGCTCGCACCACCACAGCGTCGCAGCATTGCTCACCCGCAGCTTCAAGACTCTCTTGCATCTCCAGCCTCAAGACTCTCCCGCACCCGCAGCCTCAAGACCCCCGCGCGCCCGTACCGTCGGCACCCTCTTGCACTCACGGCGTCAAGGGACTCACACTCACAGCGTCGAGGCCCTCCTGCACTGCATGCCCTCTTGCACTCACGCCACACCCGCTCACACTCACAGTGTGCTCTCTCGCCCCCCAAGCATGCCCTCTTGCCGCATTGAGACCCTGGCGCACGCTCTGCCTCACCTCTGGCGGAAGCCTTCAGCGCTGGGCTGAGCGGTCTGCTCGGCGCGCAGCACGCGCTATGCCGGCCGCCTGGCAGTGCAAAGCTGCCTTCCTGCGCGTACACTGCAGCTGCAGGCGCTCACGCGCACGTTGGCTTCTTTACAAGCTATGAAGAGCTCTAGAGGACGCCAAAGTACCTGGGAGGTTGCGGCGGACTGAAACTGAGAGACAAGCTGCGCAGGATGGTGGTCGTCGGGAGCAGAGGGGCGCGCGCCGCAGTAAGAAGCAAGCATCCGCGGCAACACGACGCGGACAAGCGGCCCGTGCGCGCGGCTGACTTAAGTACGCGGCGCGGCGCGTCTCCTGCATCCCGCGGCTCTGCCTCTCCGCCGCGTGGCTACCACACCGGCCCGCGTGGCTCCTGGCCGCCGCTGCGGCCCCTGCTTGCGCCTAGGACTACGTAGCCGCAGCGCGAACCTCACAGCGCGCCTACAAGAGCACACGAGCACTGCTGAGGGCTGTGGCGCCGCCGCGCATCTTGGCAGCTGGGCTTCCCTAGAGGGGGCTGAGTAAGGCCTGGCATGGCTCGTCAGGCGCAGTCACTCGCGCTGTCCGTCGAGACGTCGAGGGTAGTGGGCGGGGCTCCCGCCTTCAGCGCGCCAAGTAGCTGGTCGTGTTGGACACTCGGACACGTCTGAGCGGGCGCGAGCTCGCCATCACACGCGCTTGGCACCCGATGCGCCGCTTCGACCCCGAGGAGGCCGCGCTCACGCCTCCGCACAGGGGCGCAGCGCTACCCGACCAGCTCGGGCTATGTGTCTCCAAACTGGCACGCGCCGCATCATGTCGCAACACGAAGCGGCCGATGGTGCTGCCAGCAGCACTGGCCAGACCTGCAAGAGCTCGCACGCGGCGGCAGTGCCGGTGTTCCGATGAAAATTGTGCGCGCGGCGCGCCGCATCAATCCAGCGCACACAGACGGACGCGCGCGCTTGCAATTACTGCACGAGAACCGCCTTGCGACTATTGGTGATGCCGCGAGGCGCCTCCGACACACTACAGCGACGCGTACGGCCTCGGTAGACGCGCCAGGCGCAGGCACGGCACGCGGCAGTGCTACCCTGTCCTCGGAGTGGCCCAGGGCACGGACGAGCCACACCACGTCACGCTGCCAGAGCACAGCGCAGCCATAGAACGCACAGCGCAGATGTAGAACGCGCAGCGATTCCTGCAGCATCAACGCATATGCGCCGCATCTGCGTGACCTGACGGCCCGGGACGTCGCCGTGCGAGCGCGCGTAGCTCTCTTGCATGACTGGCCGCTGGGCGCGGCCTCAGCGCAGCGAGCTCGTCGAGCGCGACTTGATCGGCACGCGCAGCGAGAAGAAGAGCTCATGTGCATTCGATTCCGCTCTGTCTGACAGCCCTCCGCCGCTCAGAAGACGGCGATGGCGTTGGGCGGCGAGCCCACGCCGCCGGGCACTGCGCGAGCGACAAGGCTCGAGATGAGCTAGTGCTGCGCAGGTGGTGTGCTGTAGGCACGCACCGTGGAGCGGCGCAGAGGTGAGGAAGAAGGAGTAGCGCTTGTGCTTCTTGCACAGCTCGCTGAGGCCCTCAAGGTTCCATAGCTCGCCTGTGCGGCGTGCGCAGCGCGTCAGCGCGCAGAAGCAGGCGCGAGGAGGAAGGCGCGAGCGGCGCGCGGCGCGCCCAGACGCACCGATGGGCGTGCCCTGGTGCGCGTAGGCGGTCAGCGGTCGTTGCGATGTGCGGTTGGCCAAGGCTAGACGCACCCACAGCGATAGCAGCCACTCGTGAAGCATGACAGACTCTGCGCGAGGTGAGTGAGCCGAGATCTGGGTTGCACGCAGCGCGCGCCGCGACGCACTGCGGGGCGGCCAATTCTCAAACGCGACGGTGTCGCACGCCACGGCGCTGCGGGGAGGCGCGCGGTGCTGAGCTCGGCGGTCGGGGGGTGTGTACTGGCAGCGCACCTGAACTTGTTGACCCAGAGCCAGTCGAGCACCTCCTGGCTCTGCTCGAGGCCGATCGCCTCGCTCGACTTCTGGTGCGCGCGCTTCGCCTCGTCGTCGGCAGCCTCGTGCCACCTCACAAAGCCTGCGCGAGCGGTGTCAGCAGTGCAGCAGTCGACAGCACAGCAACGCACCCGTGCGGATGAGCAGCAGGTCGCCAGGCTGCAGCTCCGTGCCCTGCGCCTCGAGCGTCGCCTTGATCTCGGCGAGCGGCACGTCGGTCGATGCGTTCGGTGCCGGCGCGGCGCCGTCATGGTTTGCCTCCCACCAGCTCAGCCAGTCGACGAGCACGCCGCGGCCGGCAATGCCACCCGCCTGCACCCCTGCAGCGACGAGCTTGCGTCAGCTCATCGGCCTCGACTGCTGTGCCGCGAAGCCTCACACTTGTGGATGCCGTTGCGAAGGGTGCCGCTGTGCAGCTCGTCGTGCTTGAGGCCGTTGTAGTAGTGGCCCGTGCTCTGCGAGGGCAGTCAGACGAGCACGTCCTGCACGCCCGCTTCACTCGCCTGGTGCGCCACGTGTCTGCGACAGCGAGTGTCAGCCTCCGTCATCTTCTGCCGCGCCCACGCAGCGCACCTGAAGCTGTCCCACTGCGAGCCTGCAGCGCAGCGTGAGCAGGACGGAGGCGGAGGCGGCACCTAGGCGTCGCTCACCAGCCTGCGTGTTGAAGCTGACCTCGTCTGCACTCAGTGTCAGCGATTGGAGCAGCGAGCGAAGCCCTGACAGCAGCACTCACCATCGGTCGCGACTGCAGGACAGAAGTGGCCGCAGCAGGCTCAGCGCGGTGTCAGCCTCCGATGCTCGCTACGTCGACCTACCGAAGCCCAGCGGCTTGAGGTCGACCAGCTTGTGCTCGAGGCCCTTGCGCCCAAAGCCAGGAAAGTTCTGGGTGTGCGGCCGTCAGCTATTGTCAGCAGCAGCCGTTGGCTTGCCGCGCACCATGTTGTCGAGCGACCAGTCGAGCTGCGTGCGCTCGCCCGTCTGGCACTCTGCCGCCACGACGCGCCGGCAGTTGTCTGCCGTCAGGTAGTTGAGCGCTGCAGAGGCCGACTGGTCAGCTCGCATGTACGCATTTGGAATGCGACGACCGCTCACTGCCGAGCTCGTCCTTGACGCCGTCCTTGTCGAAGAGACCCCTGAGCGTGCCCGCGTCAGCTGGCGCGGCTGCTGTGCGGCACGCCAGCGGCGCACCAGGCGCAGCCCTGCGGCATGCCCTCGACAGGCGGCAGCTCGGCAAACGTTGCGGGCAGCGCGGCAAAGTTGAAGGGCGCAGACGACATGCTGGGCCAGGGTGGTTGTCGGGAGGCAAGAGGCGCGCCGCACCGGCACCGGGGGCGGCATGTGCGTGCATGCGAGCCGCGTCCCACACGCTACGCCCGAGTGCGGGGCAACAGCAGGCCGCGGACAAGCTGGCGAGGTGAAGCTTGCACAGCGGTACACAATCATCTTGCAGCCGTCTTTTAAGACTGGCGTTGTTCAGCATGAGGAGGTCAAGCGCTGGGGCAGGTGTGCTGCCTTTCTCAGGGCTCTAGGTTGCGAAGACAGGACGCGGGGGCAAGGGTCCGTGCGCAAATCGGGTCGCGAATCGAGATTTCGGCCGCCACACGCCGCCGCCGCGAAGGCGGCACAGCAGACCTTGCTCCTCACCACCACCACCACCTCTCACCTGACGTCGGGACCCGGGCGCCGCACAGCACGGCGCTTCACACACTCTCCGCGGTGCGCATCGCAGTGCCAGCCTGCAACTGCACCACCGGCGGCCCTGCCGTTGCTGCTCGCGCCAGCGAACGCGACCTCGGTCGAGCCCGGCGCCGCGCCAGGGCACTACTCCGCAGACCACACGCGACGGTAATGATACATGGCATTATATCGAGCAGGTGATGATGCAGGGGCCTCGATCTCGACGTCACATGAACGCGCCGGGCCGACCCTCTTCCAGTCGTGGGCTCGTCACCTCGAACGTGACGTCGCGGCGCGGAACTGCACTGCTCGGCTCCGGCTCCGGCCCCAGTGTGCTGCCGCTCGACGGGCGCGGAGAGAAGCGGTGCAGCGCCGGCTCTGGCCTCGACGGCGAGTCGAGCGACACGTCGACCACCTCCTCGACGGACAGCGAGGGGCTGCTCGTGGATGCGTCATGCTTCTCGCTCATCGGCGTGGCGATGTGCGCAAAGGGCGCGGTGCCGACCTTCGTCGCCGCCGAGCTGGTGCGCTGTAGCGGGCTGAGGTAGCTGTTCAGACTCGCCGCCTCCTCAATGACGTGCAGCGAGGTGGCCGGGGCGCGGTGCGCAAAGGCTGCGCTCGCGCGCTTGCTCGGCGCCTCGCCGTGCTCAGTCCTGCTGTCGCCCGCCGATGCCTGCGCGCGCTTGCGGTGGTCGATGCCCATGAGGCGGAGGTTCAGGAAGACGCGCTCGCCACCTACGACGACGGCAAAGGAGGAGAACGGCGTCGCAAACGAGCGGTAGTACGAGAGGCTTGCGGGCGTCAGATTCATGCCGAGCGCGATGATGTTGGCGACGGTGACGAAGAGGAAGTAGAGGATGCCGTCGCGGAAGATGCACGTCATGATGCTCGAGCGGCGTGCCGCCGAGCCGCTGCGGCGGTGTGTGGCAATCGTGCAGATGAGCACGAGCGTGTCAAACGCCGTGGCCGTGCCGTAGCTCAGCGCCGACCAGCTGTATGTCCGCGGGTTGAGGCAGTTGGAGCCGTAGCGCGTCGGCGGGCCCGTGGTAAAGCCGTAGCCGGGCAGCACGGCGATCCAGGCGCCAATGTTGAGGACGTAGAGGAAAATGAGCAGGTTGCAGAGCAGTGTGTTGCTCTGCGAGAAGGGTGAGTACTATGCTCGGACTGCCGCAGTGCACCCCACTCACACTCGGCTTCCTCGTCAGAAGGCGCTCGCCGGGCTTGTGCAGCAGCGCCAGCACGCGCGCCAGGAAGATGCCGCCCGAGGCGACTTGCATCAGCAGCACACCGGTGAAGGAGACGCTCGCCGCCGCCTGGCAGTTGCTGATGTTGAACGAGGCAAAGATGACGCTGCTGATGCTCGCCAGGTACGGCGAGTAGCGCAGCACGACGAAGCTGGCGCGCCGTCAGCACAGCAATGTCGCGATCGGCCTCAGGCTGCTCACCACCAGAACGGAGGCGACCGCAGCGACTTGCGGTCGAGGTGGCGGTACAGGCGGAACTCAGCGCTGTGCGAGGGAAGCGAGGCGTCAGCCGCTTTGCTACCCCAAGCGCACGATGGCGACGCACGGGATCAAGAGGATGTGGTCCCACACGAAGAGCGCAAAGATGACGCCCGCCACGATGCGCAGGTTGGCTGGCGCCGCAAGAGGTCAGCAAGGGCGGTCGGCAGCACTCGTGGCGACGTACTGGCCAGCTCTTGCGCTTCGAGGAAGGAGTCGACCGTGAAGCCTGGCGGCACGGGAATGGAAGCCATTGTGCTGTCAGGCGCGCGGATCCGGTATCACGAGGGTCAAGCTGCGCGGCGAGGGGCAGGAGCGGTCGCTGCAGGGTGGGAGTCGAGGTGGGAGCGACCCCCGGGTGCGTCTGGCCCGTTGCCTTTTGAGGCGGCAGTGGCACGAAGCCGGCTCGGCGGGCGGGCTGACCCGAGCGCTGTACATGAAGGGCGGTACTTTGCGTGTGCCCAGGTGCATCGGATGGCGGAGCGACGCATCACGCCAACGAGGCGACGCAGCCCCCCGCCGGCTCGGCGACTTGCAAGAACGTGCCATGGCGAGGCCCACAGAACAGCGTTCAGGTCTCCTCGGCATGCTACCGCTGGCTTGCGCCGCTCCGAGTGTGGGAAGACGGGGAGGGCGGCGCAGCGCGGTCAATCCCGACTCCGCGCGCTAATCGGCCTGTCGCCGTCCCAGCAAGACGGGCACCATCCCTGCACGCCTACTGCAGTCGGTTCACTTGCACAGCACACGCTGCATGGGCGGAGACTGCTGAGCCGCTGCAGGCGCAGTCCACATCTGCCGAGTAGCGAGCGGCCGCCGAGGCACGTGTGCTGCACCACGCCCCTCTAGCGCACGCTGCTCGAGCTTGTCGCACGATGCCATGACATGGCCGATGTCCTGCCTGCGATACGTGTCTCGACTTGCCCCACTGACAGCAGGCTGGCAGCACTGCGGTCGTGCTGGCCACTCCGGTCAAGCTTCCAGTGCTGTGCCCCGCCCGAGATGCTGCATTCCGAGCCGCTGGACCACTGCCACTGGGGCGCTGCGCTCCCCACCCGCAGCCTTCGCAGGGACAGAACAGCGCCGGCTGGTGAAAGGCATGGAGCTTAACCTTGGCACGCCGGCGGCACCTGACTGCACGCTGGGTGCTGGCGCTTCCGCCGGGTGAGGCAATCGTGCATCTGTCGTGCCGCAGCACGCACTTGCGGCTGAACGTGCGGCGTGGGCGCAGCTCATGAATCGCCGAGGTGCGGAATCGCGAATTAGCGCGCATCGGGCACAGCGGCGGCGCGCGCGGCTGCGACCGGCCCGGCGGCCGACCTCGTGCGCCCAGCTGCACCCGCGCGTCAAGCTGCGTCGGGCCGTCATGCATCGGGGATGAATGGTGAGTCGAGAGAGGGTGGGGCCGGCTCCAAGCTAGCGCAACAGCACGCATGAAGAGTCGCCATGCGGGCCGTGCGCCGAGCCAGCACATGGGGCCGATAATAGCACGCAGCGGACTGGATGCTGCTGCTGCCTCCACCTCTGTTGCACGTGCCGCCCGCATGCCCGCCATCGTCCCGACCACCACCGCCAGATCCCGCTCGCCATGGCCACAACAGTCTCGCAGGAGTACGCCGAAGGTCAGCAGCGTTCTTCGCATCTGCGGCGCCTCGCTGAGCCCCGCGCGCAGGCGACGGCTACTTTCAGATCCGCTTCCTCATGATCCGTGCGCACGAGACGCTCCTTAAGGGCCTCGACAGCGTCGAGCAGCAGGTCCGCGACGACCACAGTTGTGACCGTGCGTGCTGCCGGTGTGCCGCCCGAGGCCCTACTGACGCCACGGCTTCGTTGCAGTCGCCAATTGGCTGGGCTACGTCGACGCATGGGCTGCATGCGTGCATCACCACCACAGCATTGAGGAGAAGGTGGGCAGCCTGCAAGCGGCGCGCTGCGCAGGGGCTGACCTGATGTTGCCAGGTGCTCTTTCCTCTGCTGGAGCGCAAGGGCCTCGGCGTGCATGTAAGCACCGCTGCTGCGCATCGAGATCCCAAGCTGACCTGCCCTTTGACAGACGGAGCTAGAACAGCACGAGAAGCTGCACGCAGATCTCGAGGCGCTCTCCATACGCACGACGGAGTGGCGCGCGAATCCGTCATCGTACAGCGCCGATGAGCTCGCGTCGCTACTGGCCGAGCTCGCGCCCAACTTCAGGCAGCACCTCGAGGAGGAAGTGGCGCACCTGACCCGCGAGCGTCTATCGCCGCAGGTGTCGAGCGACGAGCTCAAGGCGTGCATTGCTCAGCTCGAGGCCGAGGCGAAGAAAGGCGACCCCTTCGTCGCGCCGGTCTTCATGATGAGCCACACTGTAAGTCGGCGCGAGGCGTGGCTGATGCACTGTGCTGAGCCTCTCGCGGCTAGCCTCCGGCTCACAAGTACTGGTCGAATATGGGTGAGCAGCTCCCAGCACGTCGCCCGAGGTCTCAGCTGACGGCATCCTCAGGCTGGCTGATGTACCGCGTGCTCATCCCGGCGCTGTCCTATCGGCACGCCGGCTACTGGAAGTACTCGCCGGAGCCGCTGAACCTGTAGCCCGCCGCTCAGTCACGTCACGCCAAATGTCACTGTATGCTATCGCTTGAAGCACCAAGTCCTTACTCGGCTGGCCGGGCCACCAGCACCGTCTCGAGCGAGCCGAGGTGCTCGACACGCTCCAGCCGGAAGCCTGCGCGCTCGAGCAGCGCGCGGTACTCCATCACGGTGCGCTCCATGCCTCCGCCCAGCGAGAGCACCTGTATCGACGTCGACTGCAGAAACTCGGAGCTGTGCGGCGTCACCACGAGGTCGCCGATGAGGAGCGTGGGCGAGCTGGCGCCGCCGGGCGCCAGCATAGCCTCGCGAACGTTGCGCAGAATCGCCACGACCTCGTCGTCGTCCCAGTCGTGGAGCACGTTGCGCAGCTGCGGCATGCTCGAGTCAGAGGCGCAGCAAGTGTGGCGTGAGCGCACTCACCAGGTAGTGCTGATGCCCAGCCGGCACCGAGCCGGGAGCGAAGAAGTCGCCGCCCACGAACGACACCCGGCCCTTCAGCGGCGATGCGAAGAGTGCCTGGCGCGGTATCAGCGCTGCAAAGCCTCACATCTGGCTGTGCGCTCACTTGTGCTGACTGCTCGACGGTCGTAGGCCGGTCGAACAGGACAAACTGCAGGTCTGGATAGAGGGAGCCGAGCAGGCGGGGCGTGGCACCCTGGCCGCCGCCGACATCCACTAGAGGTCCGCGGCCGAGCGCACCCCAGTCGAATTCTGCAGCACAGCGATTAGCCAAGATCGGCGTAGCCACAGCGGGACGCACCCGTGGCGAACGAGTCCGGAAAGGCGCTGTGCAGCTCGCGCATTGCCTGGCCCATGCGCTTCTCGCGCATCTGGTTCTCGGGCAGTGCCACATGCGCAAAGTAGTCGAGGTCCGTGTCGTAGGCAACCTGGTAGGCCGTGCGCTTCTCGCCGGCGCCAGCAGCCGCCGGCAGGCTCTCCGCGGCACGCATGCCGTCGTCTCCGCTGGGAGCCATAGTGTCAGCCTGCGTCGTAGGACATGGGGCCGGATGCATCGCACATGAACGCAATGCCCTGCTGCAGGCTGCCGGGCCGGTCTGACCGCAGGAAGTTGGACAGCACGTTGTTGCGCACCTCGAGCGACCCGAACTCGCCGACTTCCTCGAAGATGCCCTGCTGCAGCACAACGCGAAGTGCCACCTCTGCCGGCGAGACGATCAGCTCAAAATCGCTCCTGAAGCCAGCTATCACCCACTGAGGTAGGCCGGCCGCACTTTGGCACGCTCTGCCAGCTCGTGCGCTGTAACAGTCTCCTCTCCGACAAGATCGGCCAGGCCCCAGCTGTTGGCTGCGTGCAGCGCGCGCGCCTGGCAGTGTGACTCTGCACGGCAGCTCAGCAGCGTTCTGAGGCGTACCCTTGGCTAGCATTCGACGCACCGGCGCGAGTGACCAGATACTGGGCGGGGTTCAGCGCACGCAGGATGCTGGAGGAGAGGCGCTCGAGCGCCGCAAAGTCGTCGAGGACTGGCTTGCTGGTGTCGGCAGCCCTGGTGTGGCGTGTTGAGCACATCCGCCGTTCATGCAGACCCAGCTGCTGCTCACCTGCTGTCGAGGTCGTCTGCGATGCGCTGCATCTCCCGCACGATCGACCCCAGCTGCTGCTTTGCCGGCGCGCCCGAAACGGCCCGCCGTGCCGTTCCGCGCGGCGGCGAAAGCATGGGCCGACTGCGCGCTGCACAACGCCAGGCTTGCAAAGAGGAAGTTCGTGCGATCATGGGCGTGGTAGGCAAAGCTTGTACGGCCAGGTTCCGAAGGGCTGCCGCACGTAGGGCGTCCAGGCGCTGGTGGAAGTGATTGCGAGGGAAGCACGTTGTGTCGCGTCCGTGACCGTGCAACGTGCTACGGGCAGCGGCACATGCTGTCCGACACACCGGTCCGCCGTGCTGCTGGTGCTGCGCTCAGGACTGTGAAGCTGACCGGTCGGCACTGCAAATCTCGCTCGGACGCTCAAGCTCAACCTCGGGCTTCTCACGGCCGCCGGTATCGCGCATCAAGCTCCACGCTGCGCCCTCGGCCAAACTGGCGCGGCGCTAAACGCGTGCCTCCCGCTAAGCACCGACAGCGCGGAAGTCGGGCCCGAGTAGGCGGTGCCATGCCAAATGACGTGCGACAGGGACGGCTGCTGCCGCTGCTTCCGCTCCACCACCTGCGCTCTCCGGGTTGCGTCCCGAATTAGCCTCGCGCTCTAGCCTCGCCAAGCGCAGCGGAGCTACAGGCGCTCGCGGAGATGGACGCCTGGCCCGTGCGGCGCGCCGGCGTCTTGGTGCGCATCGGGGCTCGCCTTACCGCCAGCGCGTCCTCCCGACAGCCGCATTCCGCACTCGCCCCGTCCGCCTCGTGCTTTGGCACTGCCGCACGTCGGCGTTAGAGGTTCCGCAGCTGGGAGCAACTCAGGGCACTGTGCGGCACTCATGAGGCAAAAAACGAGGCACAGCACGGCAGCGCGGAGGCAGGCCGAGGTGCTGACATGCCTGCTCAGCGTTCGAGCTGGCGTGGAGGAAGCTCGATGTGGGCACTCGCGCATGCCGCAAGGGCGCAGCCGCCGGCTGTCACCCCGCATGTGGGTTCCGCGCCGGTGCGGCTTCTCGACCGGGCGACGCAGGTGCTGCATGCTGTGAGACGCAGACCCGGCCGTGCAGAATGATTCGCAGCGATAGGGGCCAGGTAAGGGTCGCCTTATATACCCGTCCTGCATCGACCCCTCTCTGCTTCGACCACTCTCGCTGCAGGCCTCACCGCATAGCCATGACCGATGTCCTTGATCTCCTTCGGACTGCTGCGAGCTCTCCGCATGCCCTCACCTTCGTTGGCGCCCAACCACCTGACGGCGCCGGCAGCGCCGCAGCTTCCTCCAGCTTTGCAGCGCAAACACGCTCGTACGATGACCTGCTCCGGTGCTCGCGAGGTCTGGCATCGCACCTCGCGGCTGCTGAAGGCACCAAGAGAGGCGACATCGTGCTGATCCACGCTGCCACAAGTCACTGGGTTGCGTTCGTAGCCTGGTGGGCGTGCCAGTGGCTCGGCGCCCTGCCTTGCCCGCTCCCGCTGCCGCATCCCGATCCGAACCGGCAACAAGCGGTCATCTCGCACCTCTCTGCGCTCTTCGACAAGCCGCTCGTTCTGGCCGCGAGGGACGACATGGCCTCGTGGGACGAGTGCGCCCTGCGAGTGACCACCATCGACGGCTTTCTCTGCCCGTCGGCGATCGACTTGCACGGCGAGGACCTACCTCTGCTCTCCCGCCGCGAGCACGATGTCGCAGCTCTTATGCTGACGTCTGGCTCCACTGCCTTGCCCAAGGTACGTTCCGCCTCCGAGACGAAGCCGCGTCCATTAGTGCTTACGCCTCTCGACCGCAGGCCGTGCAGCTGACGCACGCGAACATGCTAGCTGCCGTGCGCTCCAAGGCCGCTCGCCTGAACACGGACAGCTCGACTCGCTACCTCAACTTCATTGCGCCGGACCACGTGGCAAACCTGACGGAGATCCATCTGGCCGCGATGCTCCACGGTGCCGCACAGGTACACGTCCGATCGGCAGACATCATCGGCCGGCCTCTCCTGCTGCTCGAGCTCGTCGATGCCTTCGCGATCACGTACACATTTGCGCCGAACTTCCTTCTCGCGCAGCTGCTGCTTCGACTGGACGGCGAGCACAGGGACGGCACGCGCAGCAACACCACAGCGCCGTCCCTCCGCACACTCCGAGTCTTCGTCAGCGGCGGCGAGGCCGTGCCCCACCGCACGGCGGTGCGCTTCAACGAGCTCTGCCTCAAGCTCGGCGCAGCCTCCGGTCCGCTCGTTGCCGGCTTCGGCATGACGGAGACGAGTGTGAGTCGCCATCACCTCGTTGACGCTCTGAATGATGCTCACCAAAGCGCCTCTTGCAGGCCGGATGCATCTATCGCGCTGCGGGCAGCCCTGCTGACGTCGGGCTCGACAATGCGCCAGTCGGCCTCGCATATCCCGGCCTCGAGGTGCGCCTGCTCGCCGGCGACTATCTGGCCGCGCATGACGGCCTCGAGACCGGCGAGCTAATCCTGCGAGGGCCATCGATCACCCGTGGCTACCTCGGCAATGCTGAAGCGAACGCAGAAGCATTCACTGCCGACGGCTGGTTCCGCACGGGAGATCGAGCGCGCATCTCCGCAGACGGAGTCGTCTCTCTGGTCGGCCGATCAAAGGAGGTGCTCAACATCAACGGCGTCAGCGTAGCCTGTGCAGACGTTCAGCGAGGCATCGAGGAGAGCCACATCGATGGCGTGCAGAACACCTTCACGGTCGTGTGCCCGTATCGGCCGGCGGACGCCGCGACCGAGTCCTATCTCGTCGCCTTCTTGCCGTCGGACCCAGCCAACGTGCTCGAGCCAGTGCTGCAGGTTGAACGTGCAGCGTGGCTCGCCGCAGGGCATCCACCGCTGGCCGTGCTGCCTCTCGACCGCAGAGAGCTCGGCAAGAGTGCACTCGGCAAGATCTCCGGCGCACGCATCGCTGGCGCTTTCGCTGCGGGCTTGTACAGAGACCTCGAGGCCGTTCTCCGGGAGGCGAAGCGACGTCGCCTTTCCGTGGAGAGCGCCAGTGCGAAGCCGCGCAGCGCATTCGAGACCGACATGGCCGCAGCGGTGCAGCAAGTCCTTGCCCTCGCCGACCCGCCTTCCTGCACTGCGAGCTTCGTCGAGCTCGGCTGCTCATCTCTCGCTCTTATGCGGATGCGCTCTGCGTTTGCCAGCATCCTCGGCCGGAAGGACTCGGACTTGCCCGTGACGCAACTCCTGCGGCATCCCTCAATCAGAGAGCTTGCCAAGAGCATGGCGTCAACATCACTCATGACGGATGGAGCGAGCTCTGAGGAGCCGGCCGAGCCCTACGATCCCATCGTGCCGCTGAGCACGTCGGGGCATGGCACGCCGCTATTCCTCATTCATCCCGGCGTGGGCGAGTGCTTGGTCTTTCTGAACCTGGCCAAGCGCTTCCGCGGCGAGCGTCCGATCTTTGCGCTGCGAGCACGCGGGCTGGGCTCGGAGCCGAAAGACGTCGACGCCTCGGGTGCCTCACTGACCCCCTCCGGCTCTTTCGCACGCTTCGACGACATGTGCAAGGCGTATGCGGCCGCCATCGTGGCGACGCAGCCACGCGGGCCCTATGCGGTGGTTGGCTACTCTTTGTGAGCTTGCACTGCCCTTCCTTCTTCTTCCACTCACTTGCTGACTCTGACCTGCAGCGGCGGTGTCGTGGCGTTCGAGATCTGCAAGCTGCTCGAGGCACAGGGCCGCGATGTCAAGTACACCGGCCTTCTCAACATTCCGCCGCACATCAGCTGGCGCATGCGGCAGCTCGACTGGGACGAGATTGCGGTCAACCTGGCGCTGTTCCTCGGTCTCGTTCCCTCGGAAGACGTCGAGCCTCTGCGGCTGCACATCGCGGAGAAGAGAGAGCTGCGGCAGCTGTCGCCGGCAGCTCTGCACCCTCCAGACGGCGAAGGACACTCCCAGTCCGTCAAGTCAAACGCGTGCGCCAGGGTCGTCGACCTGCTGCGCCAGACCGCTCCGCCGGCGCGCCTGCTAGAACTAGGTCTGGACGCTCGCGCTCTGCATCGCTGGATCGACGTCGCAGCAGATCTGGCACGTTCGGCGCAGGTCTATGAGCCGCAGGGCAAGCTCGCGTGCGCCGCCACCGTCTTCGTCGCCGTGCCGCTCGCCGGCCTCGGCACGCGTGAGGAATGGCGACGCAATCATCTCGACGCGTGGCAGCAGTACGTCAACGGCCCGCTGCGCTTCGTCGATGTCGACGGTGCACACTACACGATGCTCGACGACGCTCACGTCGAGTCCTTCGCCGGCTGCCTGCGCAAGGAACTCAAGCTCGCCGGCGTGTGAATAACATGCCCTTGCCTCGCCTCTGCTTGCTTGCAGGTGCAGATGAGCGGCTCAGGGTCACGGCTCACACAGTTGTCCGCCGCGCACATCACCCAGAAGAAGCCTTGTTGACTCGCAGGTGGCATTGACGCTGCTATCGATAGAGACAGAGTGCAGCATCTAAGCGCTTGCTCGCGGGACGTGTTCCGGATGTGCCTTCAGTGTCCGCGCCCCCCTCAGTCCGCACGCTTGTCGGCGTGGGCCGGCGGCACCAGAGTCTCGCGACTTTCGTCGCCGAGCTGCATCAAGCCTTGCCGTTCGCCCTCGCCCGCACGCCCGCCCAGTCCCTCGTTCTGGGCCTGGCGCATGTTCGTGCCGCGCGATGCGGTTCGAGGCGTGGCGTCCTCCTCGTCGTCGGAGCCCTCCAGCGCGAACATGGTCGCGCCATCGCTCACTCCTGTGCGAGTGGTCGGTGCAGAGGACGGCGCCGCGCCGGCCCCGCCTTGCGGCCGAGCCCGCCCCTCCTCCTCGTCCGCCTCTCGGTCGTGATGCGGTCCGAACTCTGCATCGGTGGACTAGGGTCAGCACCAGTTAGAATGCGCTGCCGGAGCGTCACGGCCGCACCATCGATCTCAAAGTCTTCCGCGTCGAGGTCGTCGTCCTGAGCCAGCTCGTCGGACATAGACAGACGCGCGTTGCTGCCGGTCGGGCGCCAGACCCAGGCGATAGCAGCAAAGACTGCGAGCAGGGGAGTCAGATGCTGGACGCGCGCGATCGACGCAGCACGCACCGATGAAGTACACCGTGCCCAGCCAGCCGTCCAGCAGCACCCAGCGGTACGGCCATGCGCTGGCCGACGTCTCGCCGCCAGCCTGTGTGAACGCGACCGACGTGATGACGAAGCTGCGGCGCATGCTGTCAGCGCGCGAGCTTCTCTGCCAAGGCGCCGGCTTGTACGCACAATGCAAAGATGGACACGACTGCGCCGAGCAGGATGCGGTACAGCTTGGTGAACATCATCTTCTTGTACGTCTGCTTGCGCGCAGCGAGGTGCTCGATCGTTGCGTTGAGCGCATGCAGCGTCCACATGAGGAAGGACGAGAGCGTGAATGCGAGCGGGAAGATGAACATGAAGACCCAGGCGCCGCCCGTGTCAATGAGGATCCTGCGGCGATGCTGTCAGTGCTGGCGCCCGGCTAGCGGAGGATCCGACAGTGCACCCACATGACGATGCCGATCGAGTAGAGCACGCCGCACACAAAGTGCACGGCGGTCAGCAGCTGCACGCGGCGCATCACGGGCCCGATGCTGGGCCGGACCACGGAGAGGCCCATCGAGACGCAGAGCAAAATCGCCAAACTCGCACTGGTCTTGGTGGCGTCGAGGATGCTCGTGAGCACGAGCAGGAAGCGCGCCATGCTCGTGACGCTGGCCTGGCCATCCAGCGACGCGATGCGCCAGAAGTCCATCACGTGCGTGTCGAGATACCGGTAGTAGAGCCACTGCGTGGCGCTGGCGACGAGGAGCAGCGTCATGAGGGCAGAGATGAAATGCTGCACCATCAGTAGGCTGACAAGAGGAAAGTCAGCGAGCAGAATGGCCTGCTTGGATACGAGACGCACTCGTCACGATGCTTGACGCAGAGATAGCCCCATGCGGCGCCGAGCAGGATGTACAGGCACGTGAGGGTGAAGTAGAACTGCGCACATCGAGCTCAGCGCGTGCACCACGAGCGGTCGCGGGCGCTACATTTGACGCACCTGCAGCTTGGGCCACTCGCCCGCAGGGAGCTCGCCGCTGAACGCATTGCGGAAGTGGATGCGTGCGGTGAACGCCGATTCGGTCGATCCTGCCGTGACGAGGGGCACCGCAGCTGTACGAAGCACGCGGCAAGGGGCGCTTGTCAGGGGAGGCACGGGAGCCTGCGAGACCGCAACCCACCCGCACCAACGCAGTAGAATCCCGTCTTCGTCACGGCGTAAGTCTGCAGGCACAGTGTCTGTCAGCATCGTGGGTCCGCGGCGGCTCCGTGGAGCGTCGTGCCGAGGGAGCGCGCAGCACGCCATGGCGGCCGAGCACACGGCAGGCGCAGCTCACCGTGTTCTGACCGCTCTTCCCGTCGAGCTCGACACGCGTCTTGACGATGGTTGTGCCGTCGGTGGAGTCGCCCTGCACGAGAAAGTCGCCCTGCTGCTCTGCCTTGCACAGCCCCTGCGCAACTGCCTTGGCGGTGCAGATGTACGTCTGCAGCTGCAGGCGGCCACCAGGTTCGCGGTCAGTCGGGCGCACGCTGCGTTGTGCGACCTCGCTGCGGCACTCACTGGCCGATCGAGAAAGTCCTTCTCAAGCCCCGCCTTGCCCAGCTTCGGGAAGTCGTCGTACTCGTACACTATTGTGGCTACCGTCGCGGGACCAGGGGCGCTGAACTTGACTAAGGTCGCAGACTGGCGTCAGCAGCATGCGCAGAGAGGCGCACACACCAGAGCCGACGCCGAAGCGAGGCTCTCGCCCAAGGTTCTCTTGCTCGGCTGCTCATCGGCGGCCGAGTCGCACCGCCGCACGCGCAGCGATGAACGCTCTGAACATCTCCTCGGCTCGCCGGCGCGGTAGGACATTCGCCTCTCCCGCCGCGCATCCCCGCCGCCATCCACATTCGCCGCTCGAGCGCTGGCCACTCACTCTCGATCGCCGTGCCCGGGCCACTCCACATGCCCGAGCAGCTCTGGCGCAGCGGGTCCGCATCTCCGACCTCGACGGTGTAGGCGCACGCGCTGCGGGCCAGCAGGGCAAGAGCGAGGCCCGCCAGTGGCAGACGCATGGCGCGCGAGGCGGTCCGTGCAGAGGCGCACGCGGATGCGGGGGTCGCAGAAGCGCAGGTCTGGCCCAAGATGCGCAAGAGAAGCCGAGGCGCAGGGAGAGGGAGCCGGGAGAACGGGCGAGAGCGCAACGGGCGAGCTGGCCGTGGTGGAGACGACAGCGGCGGCGAGTGGCAGTGCAGGCGAGAGAGAAGAAGCACGCGGCGGCCGCGGCGCGCATCGCAGCACAGCCGCCCTCGCTGCTCTGCTGCGCGCGCCACGACGCACCTCCGCGCGGCGGTGCTTGGCGCAGCCTCAGCGTGAGGTGGCCCTCGTCACCGACACCGCGGCAGCATGATCGCAGCCACGAGAACGCCAGGTCGAAGGATCACGCCCACGTCAAGCACGGCACACTTATACTGCCCGCAGCGGAGGACTGAGCGAGACGAATGCCTGCCCACACATCCTCTGCCAGAGATCTCGCACGGGGTGCCTGGGCAGCGAAGGACACGGGGCCGCCTCCGCCGCGCCTTCTTCTGTGCCGCAGAGGTCGACGTGCCCAAGGGGGCTTCACGCAGCGTGTTCGCAGTAAATATAGGTGCAATGCATGGGCAGACGCTGGAGTACAACAAGAGGCGCGTAGGCTTTCGGTACAACGAGACACGGCAGGGGACGGGGAACAGGGGACGCGAGGGGCGGGGGGGACGGACGGGTCGGGAAGTATGTGTGCGGATGCGTATTGGGAGAGGACAGGCCTCGTGCGGGAGGAGCAGCGGGCCCGTCGCTCAGGCCTGCAGGGGCAGGCGCGGCTTGATGGGTGCCAGCTCGTCCTCGGCGCCCGGGGCCAGGCGCGGGAAGGCGGCACGGGCGGCCGTGGCAGCGGCGGGACCGTACAGCGCAGCGGCGACCGAGTCGTGCTGCGCTGGGCCGCCGGGGTTGGCGCGCGCCCGCTGCGGCAGGTGCAGCGCGAACTGCGCACTGGACGCCTGGGGGTGCAGGAATGCGCCGGCGGTGTGCGCCGGCACGATGCCCGCTGCGCCGCCCGTGGCGCCCGTCGTCGACGGCGGGTGGTGCACATACTCGGTGCCGAGAAGCGGCGTGCGCGGCGTGCTCGGGTACGAGCCGTCGGAGTGCAGGCGGTGGTGCGCCGACGAGTGCCCGGCGTACGAGCCGGAGCCGCCGAGGCCGGTCGACGACGGCAGCATGGGCGGCGAGAAGAGCGAGGCGCCGCTTGCGCCGGAGCCGCCGAGACGCGACGACTGCGCGGCGCTGCCGTACACTGGCGAAGACACGCCGCCGGCGCCGCCGCCGAGGGACGGCAGCTGGTGCAGCGAGCCGTTCGAGTACAGCGATGGTGACGCCAGAGGCCGCGAGGCTGCCGAGCCGATGGGCGTCGACGCAGACCGGTCGTGGCCGCCCATCGAGTCCTGGAAGCGCTGCGGCTGCTGCTGCTGCTGCTGCAGCTGGTGCTCCTCGGCGAAGGTGCGGCGCTCGTAGCCACCGCTGCGCGGCTGATCGCGTGCGTAGATGTGCGGCGAGGACGACGTGTGGTGGAGCGGCGGTGCCGAGGCGGCAGAGAAGTGCGGCGAGCCGGCGAAGGCAGAGTTGTCCACGTCGCCGTTGCTGCCGTAGCCGCTCGGGCTGCCGCGAGCGAAGCTGGCGCTCGCGCTGTTCGAGTTGGAGGCGCCGCGGCTCGAGTCGTCGGCGCGGGTCGAGGCACCGTTCACGGGTGCGTAGCCCAGGGCGGCGCCGCCAGCGACGCCGGTGATGGTGGCAGCGCGGCGCTTGTATGGCCCGCGCTTGATGCCGCGCTTGCGCTCCTTGCGCGAGCTGTCCTGGCACGAGTCCGTGAGGCCGTACTTGACGCAGCGCGAGCATGGCCGGCCCTCGTCGCACTTCTTGCACGCCTTCTGGCAGTTGATGCAGGCGTTCTTCACCTGCTTGCGCTTCGGGCGCGTCTGCATGCCGCCGTTGGCGCCGCCGTGCTGCAGGTGCTGGCCGCCGTTGACGTGCTCGTACGAGCTGTGCATGCCGTACAGCGCCTCGGGCGAGCCGGCGGCGTAGCCGTAGTGCTGCTGCGACGCGTTGCCGCCGCTGCCGTTGCTGTGGCTGTACATGCCGCCGTGTGTCGGTGCCGAGCTGGTACCCGGCAGAGGCAGGAAGCTCGACGACGTCGAGGTTGCGTAGACGCCCTGCTGCGGCTGCGCCTGCGATGCCGCGTAGCCGCCGTACGACGTCTGCGCCGCCGAGGTGTGGTGCTGCCCGGCGTACGTCGGGGCGACGCCGCCGTAGCTGTGCTGCTGGTGCGCCGTCAGAAGCGGCGCGGCGCCCGAGGCGGAGTTGTTGAACAGCGGCGATCCGTAGCTGCCGCCCTGGGCCGCGGCGGTGCGCTGCTGCCCGTAGCCGGTGCCGGCGCTGGAGGAGGGAGCCGGCTGCGTCGGTGCGTAGAACGACGACGACGCCGGCAGCGACGTGGCGTCCATGTGGCTCGAGTAGTGCGGCTGCTGTGCCGACTGCTGCTGTGCCCAGTAGCCGGTGTCGGAGAGAGGACGGGACATGGTGCGAGGTGTCTGCTGAGGGAGAAGATGGGGATGAGCATGAGGTGCGGCGCTGGGCAGAGGTCATGGCGTCGGCAGCCGCAGCAGCATGTGGTGGGCCGGACGAAAAGCTGCCATCCCCACGGTGCCATTGCGATGGACTCGGGTCCGCGGCTCCATGGCCGCGCGAAGGAGCCGTCCGGAAAGGACGGCTTCAAGCAATCAGAGCGACCCGCCCGAACGACGGCCGGGCGACGGAGCCAGCTGCGGCACGAAGATTTGGGCGAGCGCGAGGCTGAGGGGGTGGCGGTGAGGCGGAGAGCCGCGAGAGCTCGCCGCCGCGCACGGCGTGCCGTGCCTCGCGCGTGCCTGACGCGCCGCAGCGACCCCCCGCAGACCGAGGCCGGCCGACGTCCAAGTGCTGCCCCGGCACGGGGAGCCCCCTGTCACTCGGCCCGCGCAACCTTCCCGCGCCGCGACCAGCGTCGGGACAGAGCGGGCCGGCAGGTGCAGACGTGCTTGAGGAGCAGGCACCGGCCGCGGCGTGCTATTCTCGGCGCCGAGAGGCGAGGAAGCGCTACTCACACTCGGGGCGGGCGACTCGGTGCCTGTGCTGCGGCTGGCGGATGCGACGTCGTGAGCGGCGCGCGCGAGAGGCAGAGGCGAGGATGAAGGAGCGGCGGTGCGCACGGAGGAGGGCTGCGATGGACGAGTCGGAGGGAGAGCGGCGGGGGCCAGCAGACGGGGCCGAGCGGGCGGCGTGGGCCCTTAAGACGGGCGGAGGCGCGGAGCGCGGAGCACGGCGGAGCGGCGGAGGGCGGAGCAGGCAGCGGACTGCGCCAGGGCACGGCGCAGGGGCTGCACCCGTCCCCAGTCTGCACCTCTGCTGCAGAGGCAGCGCTCTGTCTCGCTTGCTCTCTCTCTCTCTCCCGCATCCTCTGCAGACGCAGCTGCGGGCATGACCTGATGCACCCGCGAGACGCGCCCCTCGCCTGCCGCGCTGCACTGCGGAGCGGGGAGCGCCGCACGCCGGGCGGCGCACGGCGAGGCGGCAATCGTCGCGCCGCCAGAGGGCCAGGCGCACGCACGCCGCCGGCACTCGCCGAACCACGCGCGATGCGGCGGCGCCCGCGTGTGGCTGATGGCGGCTTCCCTGCGGCGTGCGCGGGTGCTGCTGCCGCGCCTGCTGCGGCAGCCCGCCCGTGTCCCCCGCAGCAGCGCAGCATTCAGCACACGCACCGCAGCCGCACGTCTCGCACCCGCCTTGCTCGTGCGCGTGTCAGCGCAGCGCAGCGGCCGCTCCGCCAGCATCCAGAGCACGGCTGCCGCCGGCTGCTCCTTCTCCCCCGCACGCACCCTTGCCGCCGAGCCTCCGACGCCGACAGCACGCGGCACCGGCGTTGGAGTTGGTACCACACGGCGTGCCACGGGCAGCGCCAGAAGCCGCGCCGGCGCCGGCAAGTGCAGACGCGAGAGCGCAAGGCACGCGCGGCACTCTGCTCGCAGAACCCTCGGGCAGTGGGCGTCGCGAGTGCGCTCTCGCAGCCGCAGCAGCTATTTCCGTCGTGCAGCACCCGCCGAGTGTGCTGCATGTGCGGCTCTGGCGCTCGTCTGGCGCGGCAGCAGAGATCTCTCCGCTGCGCGAGGGCGTGCGCAGCGGCGCTGCGTGTGGCTTTCGGACCCCGACGGCACCTCTGCCCCGCGACGCGCCCCTGCGAGCGCAGGCACGGCGCCTGTGTCGGCAGGAGCGCCGGCGCCGCGCTGCGCTGCGGCGCCTGCACCGAAGCCGCGCTCGACGCCCAGCGCGTTGGAGCGTGCAAACATCGCCCATGCACCTCTCTCGTCAGCACCCAGCGCCCAGCAGCGCGATCAGCGCTCGCCAAACGATCGTCCTTCCCACGCCGGACCCCCATTTGGCGAACGGTGCGGTGGCCGCTGAGGTTGGCGCTGATGGGAACAGCACCCCAGAGCATCTCAGCGTCGGCGCGGCCCGCCTGCGCGCGCTACGTCGCATTCGATCCCCTCCTTCCCTCGAGCGTTCCTGACATGCCTCTCTCGCCTCTCGGAGCCGCACGTCTGCGACGTAAGCTAATTCTGCGGCGCCGTCAATCAGCACGCAGCCGCGACAGCGGCACGCCCAGCGCGCCCAGCATGGCGCAGCCCCGCCGCTGCCGCACGTGTCGGAGGCCCTCAGCCTCAGCGCCATGCTGCACCCAGGCGCCTCGGATGGAGTTGGACTCCAGATGCATCATCTGAGTCAAGTCGGCGTGTGTGCCTGGCGAGCACGCGGCACGCATGCAGCGCCTGGCGTGCTCTCGCCGCGAGGCGACGCCCCCTGTCGCGCGCTTTCGGCTGCGCGGCAGTCTTGTTGCGGCAGAAGCAGCACGTCGACACGTCGGCCGCGGCCAGCACGCTCTGCCGAGCAGCACGGCGATACTCGCCCCTGCGTCCAGCTCGATAGACATGCTCGGCTGCGGCGACGGCGGCCGCCCAGCGTGGGGCGTCGACGATGCGGTCTTCGAGCGCGGCGATACTCGACGGCGCAGCGTGCAGCGAAAATGCAAATCTCGACACGCGCGCGCGCGCTCGGCGGGCACGCAGCAAGGATGCAGGCCTGGGCCCTGGCCGCCGCCCGTGCCGCCGGCCGCGGTGACTGCACTGCAGCAGCGGCCTGGACCTCTCGGCGTGCGCCATCTGCACCGCTGCATGCCGCAGCCGTGCAGCGGCGCCGATGCAGCAGCAAAGCATCAAGGCGTGATGCCTCGCTGCAGCTCCTGCGCTTTTGAGCCCTCCTGCAGAGGCAGCTGCTTGGAAATGCTGCAGTCTGCCGTTGCGACTGCGAGGTGGTGCTGCTCGCTCGCCGGACCGCCTGCCTCCGGCGAGCGGGGCCGTCGGCGGCGGCGTTTGGAGCGGCGCAGCGCGCAGAGCAGGCCGCCCATCTGCCTCTGTATCTGCCCAGCTGCAGGAGAGGAGGCATCGCACGCCCGGATGCCGTGTACCACAGCCGCTCAACGCCGCCTCGCATGCCGCCTACGCACCCTTGAACGCACCGACGTAAGCCGTCGCCCGCGAGCGCCGGTGGTCCAGGCGCAGCTCCCGATGCCGGTGTCGCCCTGTGCGGCACGGCCTCCTGCGTGCTCCACCATGGCGCTCGCACGTCCGCGCATCGCACCCCTCCCGGCGTCCGGCTCCGCCCACGTTTGCCGCTCAGCCTGCGACGTGGAGCAGCGCCGCCTCAATGATCAAGGCAGAAGGTTCGGCGGCCGTCGCCTGCGCCGTCGAGCACGCAAGTGCGACACCCGCCGATCCCCTCCGAGCGCCCCCTCGACGCCCGGGTGCTGTTGTGCCGCAGCGTCCATCTCGCACTCGCTGCCGATCCCGCCGCATCCGCATCCAGCGGCGCTCGACGGCGCAGAGCATATCCGACGCGGAAAAATCGCAGCCCTCGTCGGTCCGGAGCGGCCCCGAAGGCGTGAGCGAGCGATAATGCGGCGGCGGCAGGCGGGGCCGGAGGCAGCAGAGCAGCAGCGCGCAGCTCTGAGCCCTGCGCAGCGTTTACCCATCGCCCACCACCGCGCCGCACGCATGGCAGCCGATGCAGCACCATCGCCATCTGCTCAGCGAGGCACCGCAGCGCAGCACAGCAGCAGTCGCTCAGGGGCAGGCGAGAGACGCGGTGCGGCCGGCTGAACGCTGCGACGCTGCCTCTGCACGCTGCGCCTGCGCTGCAGCGCGGCGGCAGAGGCCGAACGAAGCAGCGCTTCGCCTGCGCCTGCGCCAGCGTGCCCTGCACATGGGCGCTGTGGCTTGGCGCTAGCGCAGAGGGCCCGCGCCAGGGCGCGCTAACGCGGCTTCCACTGCATGGAATGCGACGAGCCGTGCCTTGCCCTCGCACGCGTCCGTGGCGCCGCCGCGGGAGCGCAGGGTCTCCTTCAGCGCCGAGCGCTCTGAGCGCTGGAGCGGAGGCGGCGGGGGTGTCAACCTACACCTCCCTCTTGCTCTTGGACAAGCTCAGGCTGAGTGCGAGGTGCGCAGCTGCAGTGCGGGGAGCGCCGCATGCGCCGCAGCGGAGCCATCGCCGTCGGCGCTGGCGCCGGGCGGGCCGCACCGACCCAAAGCATCGCCGACGAGCAGGCTGGGAGCAGGGGCTGGCATGCGTCTGGCGGCGCGGTCATCTCCCGGCCGAGTGAGAGGGGCAGGGGCGTCCCGAACGCTGCAATCCGGGAGCCAGGCACACTCCGCCAGCAGGAGGGCAAACGCAGCGGGCGCACTCGGGCGCAGCATGTCCCGCACTCCCGCTTGAGCAGTGTGCACGGCCCAGCTGCTGGGCGTGCGGTCCACGCCGCTTGACAACCCTTCCGCTGCCCCTTCCTGGCACGAGCTTGAGATGACCCTGTCGCGTCTGCGCGACAGGAGTATGACGGGTTCGACGAGCGATGAGCTCTCGGGACGGCTGGGGAATCAGCCCAAGGATGTGCTGCGGCAGGGGTTGCAAGCCACGCCTGCACGCCTGCGAACAGCGGGAGACAGCATGGCCTGCTTGCACCGGAGGCCAGCCTCGTCGAGCCTGACTCGTGAGCGTGGGCGGACACACAGCACTCTGCACCAGCAGCCACTGGCCTCCAACCCGGTGCCGTTTGTGAGTTTGCCACGTCGTGTACGGGAGCGTCATGCCGCCACCCAGACAGCGACACCGCAGCATTCTCGCCACATGACATCTCAGAGCAAGGTATTTGATTGGCCGCCGCAAGACTGCAGTGGCCATCCGTCTCGGCGCGAGCGGTGCATGTGAGCGGCGTCAAGCCTACGCCGGTGTGGACGTCTCGCAGGCTAGAGCGGCTGCTGAGGCATCCACGTCGACGAGCCAGCAGCCCATGCCGCGCCAAAAGTGACGCTGGCGGGCGCCGCCGTTCCAGATCGGACACAGGCTCGCGTGAGAGGCGTCCTGCAAATGGAAGACCTCCCAGCGGTCGGGAGGTGGAAGCGCCGGAGGCGCCGGTGCGGTAGCTCGCGATGCAGGCGCAGCGAAGAGTGACTCCTCGTCTGGCACAGCATGACGCAGTCTGTTGGACAGCAGCGTCGCGGCACGCGAGAAAGTGTGCCAGAGCGCGCCGCTGTCCGCAGAGGACTTGGCAGAGAAGGCGACGTCCAGGCTGGGCGCGAGGTGCTGCTCGGGCAGGTGGAGCGAGTGCAGGCAGGACACTTGCTCGCAGCTGCCCGGATGGTACTGCGATGCGAGCGGCACGACGCCGTCGTTGGCGTACCAGGCTTCATGCTCATGCTCGGATGCGGCCGTCGCCAACTTCTCGTCGAGCTCCTCAAAGGCAGGCATCAGAGGCTGCTGCGGTCCGGGCGAGCTGTAGCCCGAGTCGTCGTGCGGACGCCTTGTCGCTGCTCGCCGCGAAGCGTCGAGGAGCGCATTGCCGGCACTGTGGTCGGAAGAGCCTGGGAAAAGCTCGGAGGGACGGGCGACGGAGAAGTCGAAGCGGCCCAGGAGGCGCGACGTCAGCACCAACGGCGCGGTCGAGAGTGTCCACTGGAACGCTGTGGTAGGCTGGTGCATGCGCGGCCGAGGTGCGCTCTCGCTCGTGCCGAGAGCCTCGACAGGCTCTGTCATGTACTGTTCGCAGGTGATCAGTTTCGGCGGGGCGAAACGTCGCATCGAGACTACGCACGCAAGCAAAGGAGCGGAACCAAGTCGGCGCATGTCTCCCTTGCTCTGTCCCGACGATCCATGCCTCGGGCTCCTCTTGCTCGCAGCGGGCACGCTCGCCCAGCGTGCAGTCCCATGGCGCGCAGTCGCGGCCCTCTGCCCATTCGCTGCGCCAGAGATTGCCCAGCAGAGACGGCAGTCCCCAGCCTGCGCGCCAGCTCCATCCCCGGCCAGACACACTCGGCGGTGCTTCTGCCTGCGCAGTGCTGCCAATGCTGCTGTCGACGAGCTCCGCATGAGATCGTGCACCTGAGAAGGCCCAGGCGTCGGCCTGTGGGTCGGGAAGGACGCGACGTGCAGCAGCAAAGTGCGCGCGCAAGAAGACGGCGAGATGCACCGTCTTGGCGAGCATGTCGCCGGCGCTCAGGAAGCGGACTGCAGGCGAGGGCGACGGCTGCTCTCCGAGCAGATAGACGAGTGGTGTGCCGCGCAGCGGCGAGGAGATCGTCGTGATGGAGCGGACCATGTATGCCGCGCGCGATGGCTCGCCTGCAGGCGTCTCGATCTGGAGCACGTCGTCGAAGAAGCCGGCGTTGAGAAGGCTGCGCAGCTTCAGGATCGTGGCGCCGCCGAGCGAGTGCCCTACGAGATGCACAGGCCGCTCCGCGCTCCATGCAGCGTATGCGCCGCCTTGCGGCGGGTACGAGCGACCCCACCGCCCATGACCGTGCTCCGCCGCATGCGCCGCGCCATAGTCGACGGTGCCGCCACGCAGCGAGTAGAAGAGCTCGCAGGCGCGGTCGTGTATGCTAGACACGGGGCCGATAGGCGCCCAGATGACTCGGCGCGGCGCCTGTGGGGGCGATCCGGGGTGCTGCGGCCGCTTGCCATCTGCTGCAGCCCTCTGCGCTCGTCTGTGCTGCTCACCCAGCTGCATCTCCACGGCGAACTCGCCCCACAGGAAGCTCGACGCCGCGCAGAGGAAGCCCTCCACAATGACGAGTGGCGCGAGCTCGTGCTCCTGCTCTTCGCGCGGCGGCGGCGGCGGCGCTGCAACGCCGCGAGACGGCCCGGCGCCTGCATCGCCTGCCGCCCACGGGCTGTGTGTGCCGGCCATGCCCTCGTCCAGCGCTGGGTGTGGCGCAGTCCTGGGGCGTTGCGAGTGCGCCTGGCGGCTGCGTCACGCTGCTGCCGATGCGCTGTGGCCGATGTGCTGCGGTCAGGTGTGCGCGTCTCGCGGCACGAGTGCGCCGTGCGGTGCTGAGCTGTGCGGTGCTTTGAGGTGATGTGGTCGCAATGCAGCCTGTCGCCGACGCTGACGAGCGTGCGCGAAGATCGTAAGGTTTGCGCGGCCCGGACTTAACGGCGGCAAGCTGATGATGCGGAGCGCCGCCGGACACATCCGCGGGATCGCCGCCGCAGATCGCCGCCGCCGCCGCCGCCGCCGCTCCTGCCGCCGGCGATCTTGATAGTGACGCCTCGCCTCCGAATCGCCTCCCTCGCCATCCCTGGCGCCGCACGATGGCATCGTCGCGTCTCGAGAGCAACCGGCAAGGACGCCAGAGCATAAGACGAATCTCTGCAGAGCCACTTGCTTACCGTGCCCTGCTTCTCTGCCAGACTTTGTGCTCGCGCGAGCGTCAGTCGCAGGCACACGCCGCGCGCGCGAGCAACTGCGGACAGCCGGCGCCTGCTGTACGAGGCGTGCAACGGGTCCGAGTGGCAATTTTTCCCGTTCGAAATCCCCCGGATAGACTCACGAGTGGCCCGCCGTTCTCAGAAGCCCCTGTCCAGCCGCGCACCCGGTGTGCACGACGCCTCTATGTGTGTGCGTGCAGCGGCGATCAGCTGCGTACATGGACGAGTGTCCCACTACGCGGCGCCAAGCGAATGCACGGCTGCTACCTCTATATAATCCCCCTTCCTATTCGTCTCAAGGATTCGACGTAGCTTACTCCCAGTCTGGGAGCTGGCAGGAGTGCGAGTCTCATATGCCGGGTCGGAGGCGCATCAAGGCGGGCAATACGCCTGTCGCGTTTCGAAGTAGCGACGAGTCCCGAGGAAGGGGTCATGTTCCGTTCGAAGGCGCTGCTGATCGTGTACAGACCTAGCTCTTCCATGGAGCTTCTGGAAGACAGCCTGAGCACTTTGAATGGTCACTGTGTTCACCTGGCGCTTCCTTTCGCGCTGGGAGACAACGCGTGGCTCGCTCCGCGCCATCGAGCTCAACGTCAGCCCTCGAGCGCTGCTGTGAGGCTTGCTGGTGCCGGTGCACAGCTAGCCGCACTCAGACTCCCAGGCACAGGCACAAAGTGCATGCGCATCGCTGCTCTCCGTCCGCATCGACGACGGTACATTTGACGCATGGCAAGTGCGCCTCGATGCGGCGCCAACGCGTTCGCCTCGCTGCTTTCACAGGAGGACGGCGCCTCGCGCTGCTGCCGCATGAATGGCGACTCGGCACACCAGGACGCCGTAGCAGATGCAGCGTCAGTAGCGCCTCCAGGTGAGCGAGATCGACGACGGCGACGTGGTGCGGCGCGGCCTCTTGCCGGGGTGCGCAGGCGCCAGATGATGCTGCTCGGCAGCGGACGCGGGCGCGGAGCTCAAAGGCAGCCGGCGCTCTCACGCAAGCGCCTTCGCGCCAACGCGGCGGCGCAACCACAAGCGCTTCTGCCTTCGTTCCAGCCGCATCGCGGCCCCGACTCAGCCTCTGCAGCTGCCGAACGAGCTGCTCCGCATGACAGCGGCAGGCCCCGCCCGCTCGCAGCCAGCATACGGCGATGGCGGCTCGGCAAGGCCGGTGCGAAGCTCCGTGCGGCGTGCAGCCCGGCGCATAGCGTCACTGCGTCAGCGCGGACGAGCACGGGCCCGTCACACCACGACAGCGAGCCAAGCAGGCACAAATTGAGCCCGATGGACGCTGGCAGACGCCAACACTGTGCAAGCTTGTCTGCGCCATCGCCGGCGAGCGCGGTGGGGACACGAGGAGCTGGTGCTGGACGATGCGCTCAGACGTGTGCGGAGATCGCACCTCGCGGTGTGATGAGGAATAAGCATTTTGCAGCCCATCATCGCGGCTCCATCTGCGAGACGGCTTGTGCTGGGCGCCTCGCTGCCCCTGGGCCCTGACGCACGCCTCGTTGTGCCTGCGCGCCTGCTGCGCCCTAAGCGGCGCCGGCATTCGCTATTCTTATTCACGCTACGACAGCAAGTCAACGCAAGGGATCGGCGGCCACGCGGGGCAGGGTGCGCTGATCCGCGAGATGCGAGATGCGGTCTGCAGACAGCAGCCGTGCTGCCGCCGGCAGTGCTGCTGTGCTGAGTGCATCTGCATCCGAGACGGCAAGCAGCGGCGAACGGAGCGCAGAGATGCCTCCGCCTGCGGCTGAGCGGCCGCTGCGTTCATGCCGCAGCCGCTCGAGCACGCGCCGGGCACGCGGCAGCGCAGGCGCTAGCAGCGCGCCGATGCCCTTCTAGCACGCCCGCTGGCGTGCTCCTCCATCACCATCATCCGCCGTGCCGCTCATGTCACGCAAACAGCACCGTGTCGTTCCCGCGCTGAGCGTTGTGCCGTCGAGCGACAGTTCTACCTAGCGCGCACGGCCGGCGGAGGGCCTTGGGCGCTGCTCGCCGTTGCCAACGCGTCGCGACGTGAGAGGAGCGCGTCGCTGGGCCGCGGGCTGCCTCTGAAGCGGCTGAGACGCGAGCCTTGGAGGCAACGCAGTGCAGCGCTCTTGCCGTGCTGCGGGTCTGCGACGGAAGCAGCGAGACGAACCATTTCTACATCGCAGGGCGTGAGGAGGATCGGCTCGGCACAGCAGCACCCATCCTCGCTCGGCACGGCCTCTTTGCGCTGCAGGATCAGCCGCGCGCGCATGAACGGCGCGTAGGCTTCCTTTCCGCCTGCCGCAGCGGAAGCAGACGCCGCCGCCGTCGCTGGGGCCAAGCATCCGGCGGCACGGCGCCAGCACGGCGCCAGCATGCCTGTGCCCAACAAGCAGCGCGGCTGCGCTATGCTTGGCTGCTCTCGCTTGCCCTCCTGAGACGTCGAGTGAAGGTCTCGTCGCGCGAGCAAGCGCGGCAGTTGATGAGGTGCCGCGCACCGCAACAACGGGCGCGCTGCAGCGCAAACTCTACGCCTGCCCCTGCGCTGATGCGTTGTTCCATCTCTCGCTGCTTCACGGACAGCAGACGAGAAGCAAGATGCGGTCAACTGGACGTCGTTCAGGCCGAGCTCGTCGTTTGAGACGGGAAGCTGATGCGTTCTGCTCCTGCGGGCAGCGCTAGGCAGGGCCCGCGCTTCCCCGCGCGTGCCAGCGCCAGGTGCGGCTCGCCCGCCGAGGCAGAGTAGATGCAGCCGGCCTCCCAGCAGCGCTGCAGATGCAGCTCGCGACGCTCACGGGCACATGTCAGGGCGGAGTAGTGCGTAGCTTGCTGCCGCACCACGCTGAGCGCGAGAGCATCGGGAGCGCCGCAGCAGCAGCCGCGGTTGCGCCGCGCCGTCTTCGCTAGCGTGCTGCCGAGACAGAGCGTCGCTTTGGCGCCGGCGCGCGTCCACGCCGACACCTCGCACGGCCGGGGGCAGGCGCGAGGTGAAAGAAGGCTCGCGAGCCTAGCAGCATCGCAGCACGCAGTCAGCGACGCACGGCGCACCACGGCACCGGGACAGCGGCGACGGCCGCGAGGATGAAGGCCGCAGGCGCACACGCCCCTCTCGGTGTGTGCCCTCTGCCGCCTCGCCGGTGCGCCCCCTGAGAAGTGTTCCATGCACTGCCCTCCGGAGGCACGCCGCCAGCGCAAGCGCAAGCGCGGCGCTGCGTCTCACAGTCCGGCGGCAGTTGAGTGCTCTTCACCTTGCCGAGGGCCGGGTGCCGCTGCCACACACATCTGCGCTCTGGTGCCTGCAGCGCTCCGAGCATGGGCAGCAGGTGCAGGCCGGCACGGGCAGCACACCTCCTCGCCCCAGGGCTGCGCGCTGGCTCCGTCCCTACTTATAAGCAGCGCTGCTCGCCGCGTCTGCCGCTGCTCTCGCCATCACTCCCTGCTGTGTGCATCCCCCACTCTCCTTTCATTCCCTCCGTCTCTCCTCTGGAAACCTGCTACGATGCGCTTCAGCGTCCTGGCCACGCTCGGCCTCGCCGCCGCTGCGGCTGCCTCGCCGGCGCCGCGCATGGAGCACCGCCGTGCGCCCGCGCCCGAGCCGCTGCTCGGCAACCTCGAGAACAGCGCCAACGTGCTCGGCGCCGCCATGACGAACCTCGCCGGCGCCGCGCTGCGCCTGGCGCAGGTGCCGCTGTCGCAGGCCAAGGCCACGGCCGACAACGTGCGCGCCGCGTTCGGCGGCGACCCCAAGCTGCCGCAGGGCTCCTTCAACCTGCCCAGCATCGACTCGTCCAACGGCGGCTATGTCGGCGGCCTCGTCGGCGGCGTGCTCACGTCCTTCGGCGACGGCCCGACGGTGAAGCTGCAGCAGGGCAGCTACACGGGCCTGCGCTCCAGCCCGCTCTTCCAGCAGGAGTGGTTCTTCGGCGTGCCCTTTGCGCAGGCGCCGCTCGGCAACCTGCGCTTCCGTGCGCCGCAGAAGCTCGCCGCCGGCTCGGCGTCGCACAACGCCACGGCCGTGCCGCCGGCGTGCCCGCAGCCGAACAACTACATCCTGCACTTCAACGACGGCGACCCGGTCAACTACCGCAGCGAGGACTGCCTCAACCTCAACATCTACTCGCCCCTCGGCGCGAGCAACCGCCAGCTCGGCAAGCTGCCCGTGCTCTTCTGGCTCTTCGGCGGCGGCGAGATCGGCGGCAGTGCCAACTCGTACAACTCCACCGCCCTCGTGCTGCAGAGCATCCTGCAGGGCCAGCCGATCATCGTCGTCACGCCGCAGTACCGCGGCAACTCGTTTGGCTTCCTCGCGGGCAAGCGTGTCAGCGCCGGCGAGGGCGGCGCCGTCGTCAACGCCGGCCTGCACGATGTCACCGCGGCGCTCGAGTGGACGCGCGACAACATCGCCGCCTTCGGCGGCGACCCAGACAAGATCACCCTCGGCGGCCACTCGTCCGGCGCGATGAACGTCGGCGCCCAGATGCTCAAGGACGGCCGCGAGGGCGGCAAGCCCATCTACCGCAGCGCCATCATGCTCTCGGGCACCGGCTCGTCGCTGCCCGCGCCGCCGTCGGACAGCGACTTTGCCGAGGAGAACTACCAGCGCATCGCCGGCGCCGCCGGCTGCGGCTCGAGCCCGACGATTGACTGCCTGCGCGGCGTCGACGCCATCAAGCTCGGCGAGCTGGCCTTCTACCCGTCCAACACGCCCGACCCGTCGCTCTACTGGGTGCAGGGCCCCAAGTACTACGCCGGCAACCAGCCGTTCCAGGTGACGCAGGACGGCGTGTACCAGCCGCGCGGCGGCGCCTCGGCGGCCATCCGCGCCGGCAAGTGGCCCGACGTGCCGCTCTTCATCGGCAACGCGCGCGACGAGGGCACCATCTTCGTGTCGCGCGTCATGGACGCCGCCGGCATCCACAACAACGTCAAGACGATCGGCTTCACGGACCCCAACCAGGCCGGCGTCGACGCGCTCGTCGACCGCATCCTCGATGCATACAAGGACGTGCCGCGCGAGGGCGCGCCCTACTGGCCCGGCTACTCGAGCCCCAACTCGCGCCTCGGCGCCGGCAACCAGTACGAGCGCCTCGCCTCGATCCTCGGCGACTTTGCCTTCCAGAGCAAGCGCCGTGCGCTCCTCGACCTCTACACGGGCCGCAACGGCCTGCGCGGCCTCAGCTCGCCCGTCTGGTCGTACCAGTTCAACGAGACGTACGCCGCGCCCGACGTCAACAACCAGGTCGGCGCGACGCACGGCGCGGACCCGCCGTTCTGGTTCGGCGCCTACAACTTCGTGCCGGCGCGCCTCGCCGCCATGTCGGCCGGCACGCAGGCGAGCAAGAGCCTGGCGGCCTTCGTCAGCACGTCGAACCCCAACGCGCTCGGCAACCTCTTCTGGCCGCGCTACACGGCCGCCAGCCCGCGCCAGATGAACTTCCAGGGCCTGTCGAACATCATCGGCGACGACTTCCGCCCGCAGATGAGCATCTTCGCCGAGCCCGACGCGGCGCGGATGGCGCGCGTCTAGGACGCTCGTCGCGTGCCTCGCCCTGCTGCATCTCCCTCTCCCTTCGCCTTCTCTCTCCCCAGGCGCCGCCCTGTCTTTGGGCTCGCTCTTTTCCCCGTCTGCCGTCACTCTTTGGCCCTCTTGTAATACCTGCTCTCGCCGCGCTCGCCAGACGCGCGCCCTCTGCTCGCTGGCGGCCTACTCACACAGCACACACGCGACCACACATACTCAGACACACAGCCACGCCTGGCTGCCCCGTTCCATCACTGGAATCGATTGATGGCACCACACGCTCCTGTCTGGGAAGTTGTGCCTCGCTGCCGGCTACCGCAGGATCTTGCGTCCGGGCAGGTTGCGGCGCAGGATCACACGGCCCGACCCATGCGGCGGCGGCGGAATGGCGCCGCGATGGTGGGCAACGCGCAGCATCCACATGCGGCGCAGGTCGGCGGGCATGTGGACCTCGCGAGCGCGCGCCTGGCGACGCAGCAGCGCACGGTAAGAGAGCACCGTCGGCGGCGGGTACTCGACCTCGGGCGGCTCGGGCAGCGACACGATAGCGGTGCCGTCGTGGTACGGCGGCATGCGCTGCGCTAGGTGCTGCGTCCACTGCCCGCCAAGGCGCGCCACGCAGACATGCATCTGCGGTGAAAGCGGCGGCCAAGCGTTGACAGGCACAAGAAGGCCCCGCTCGTCGTCGGCCAGGCTGGCGTCGTACTCGCGAGGTGGTGCCAGCGCGGCAGCCTCTTCGGCCAGGCTGAACGACGGCGAGACGGAGCGCGGCTCCTGCTTGAGCGAGTCGGGCGGCGCCCAGGGGTGCAGCTGCGACGCGGCCGGCGCCGTACCCTCAGCGAGCGGCGGCGGTAGCGGCAGCGGCAGCGGCGTTGATCGCGCAGCAATCCGGCCCTCGTCGGTGCCGGCGAGCGGCTCAGCGCGCAGACTCGGATCGAGCCAAAGCTCGTGCTGTGGTGCCGGAGGCGCCGGACGCAGGCGCATCGGTACTGCCGAGAGAGCCGAAAGCGCCTCAAAACGGCGCGGCGGCGACGGCGGACGCAGGTGCGGCTGCGGCGCAGCCACGAGAGCCGAAAGAGCCTCGAAGCGGCGCGGCGGCGACGGCGCGCGCAGAGGCGGCTGCGGCACAGACGAGGGGCCCGCACGCATGAAGTCGTCGAAGCTGGCGAGAGCGTGGGTGAGCCGATCAGATGAAGCGCCCGTGTGGCACAAGCACGCACAATGAGTCAAAGGCCAGATCGATGGCGCGTTCGTGCAGCGAGGCAGGGAACGCATGATGCGCAGCGCTCGACGCAGCAGGCGGCGCCTGCGGCCTGGACGAGCCGCGCTGTGCGGGCGGCATCATGGCTGCGAGCTCCAGTGAAGAGCTGAGGAGAAGCGAGAGCCGGCGGCAGAGCGGGCGTGCGCAGAGTTGTCGCCGTGGAGGGTGCGAGGTGCGGCGTGTGCGTGTCCCGCGGCAGCGCGCGATGCGTAGCGTCACGCAGCGCTTCGATGCTCAGCACTGGCAGAAGAGCAGTACAGCCGAGCAGCAGACAGATGCAGAGATGCGGTGCTGCTGTTGGACGGCTGGCGAGGGCGCCGAGAGCGGGCGGTGGAGGTGTGGGGAGAGGGAAGGCGCAGGTGTTGGCGCGCGCGCGTCGCGTCCGAGGCGCACTCAACACGCTGCGCCGCGCATCGGGCCTGCTGACTAAGCACATCGGGCGGCGCCCAGCCAAAATGTTGCCGGCGCTGCGCGGAGCTGCGCCTGTGCTGCGCCTGCTTTCCTTCCACTCCCACACCCTCACCCACCCCGCCGCCAACCCCGCATCCTGCCCGCCATGGCACTGCGCAACGTCATCCATCGCCGCCAGCACAAGGAGCGCGCGCAGCTGGCGCACCGCAAGAAGCTCGGCCTGCTCGAGAAGCACAAGGACTACGTGCTGCGTGCGCGCGACCACGAGAGCAAGAAGCTGCGTCTGCAGCGCCTGCGGCAGAAGGCCGCCACGCGCAACGAGGATGAGTTCTACTTTGCCATGGTCAAGGGCAAGCAGCACGTGAGTGCCCGTGCAAACACTCAGCCGCCGTGCCCGCGCGGGCAGTCTGCAGCGGTGGCGGCGCGCGGAACGTGGGGGAACACTGGCAACGGCGAGGTGCTTGCCCATGCTGACCAGATTGTACGCAGAACGGCGCACATCTGGCACACCGCGAGACGGAGACGGCGCTGCCGGTCGACGTCGTCGCCCTGCTCAAGACACAGGATGCCTCCTACGTGCAGGCGCAGCTGCGTGCCGAGACGAAGCGCATCGCCGAGCTGGAGCAGCGCATCGCATCTATGCTGCCGCATCTGCGTGCCGAATGGCTCGCCGACAAGCCCGAGCGTGCTGCCACGCTGCGTGCGGCCAATCTGCTGCCAGACGTTGTGCGCGAGGAGGGCACCGTTGGCGCGATGGGCAAGAAGACTGTGTGGTGTGAAGGCGGACGCGACGAGGGTGAGTGCAGACGCTGGCCAGCGTATGTCTTGCAGCTGCTCAGACGCGCGTGCCTGCAGTGCGCAAGTACAGAGCACCCGCTGCTTCTCTCGAGGCAGAGGCAGGGCCTTCGAGCGCAGGCAGCTCGAGCTCAAAAAGCAGAGGCAAGGCCGCCGCGGGCCGCTCGTCTCCGAAGGGCAAGAGCAAGGCCTCGGACGACGACTGGTCGGATGCGGACTCGGACTCGGACGCCAGTGCAGAGGCGAGCGGACCGCCAGGCTCGCGAGCGTTTGAGAAGCATGCCTCGTACCAGGTCTCGATGCTCGCTGCTCGGCAAGGGCGGCTAGCGGCGCTGCGCACCGCGGCCCACAAGCTGGAGACCGTGCGCGCACTCATGGCGACGCGCGGAGGCAACGCACGCAAGGTCTCGGCGCGTGAGGCGTCCGCCAAGGACGCAGTGGCGCGCGGCACGGTGACGAAGGGCGGCCTGGAGCTGCCTGCGGGCGAGGACGGCGAGCCGAAGCGGAGCTGGAAGTGGAGCAGCGAGCGGAAGCGGTAGAATCGATCGAGTCATCACGAGCAGTGTGTGCACAGGACGCAGCACGACATGGGGCGCGCGCAGGAAGAGGGGGGGGGGGGCGGTCGGCATGAGTGAGTAGCAGTCTCGGTCTTGAGTTGACACGTGTGGGCGTGGTGTCATGCCAGCTTGGCTTCACGCGCTGAAGCGGTTCAGCAGTCTTTGGAACATCTGGTCGAGACCTCTATTGAAAGCTGTGATCTGGTCGGCGTAGACCATGAAACGGCTGTTGAAGTTGACCTCGCCGGAGCCGCCGCGCACGAGCACCTCGATGTGGATCTGCGCGCTCGTATTGCCGCGCTGGGGCTCGACGTCGTACTGCGGCGCAAGCGCAGTGGCGACGAGCTCGAAGCCGGTGTCCGGGTCCGAGTCCGAGTCCGAGTCGACAGCAACAGCCGCAGTCGGAGGCGCAGGAGCACGCACGCGAGGAGGCCTGTTGCCATGCGGCAGTGTCAGTCACAGCTCAGTGCAGCGCAGCGCAGCGATGCCACACGTACGGCATCTCGACGTTCTCGTTGACTTGATGAAACTGCATGCCAGGCGTGCTGCGCATCGAGCTGACGCAGCTGGCAGCGCGAGCGTGGCCGGCCTCGTAGAGCGTCTCCATCGGCTGCTGCTGTCCGCGACGCGAGACCGACGGCGCACGGCTGACGCTGCGGTGAGCGACACTGCCTGCGCGCGGCGCCAGGAGGCTGCGAATGGCCGACGGCGCGCGAGAAGGTGCGCGAGAAGGCGCGCGAGAAGGCATGCGAGAGGGCGCACGGGAGGAGAGCGTCTTGGTCAGGCTCGCGCCGACCGAGGCTGAGCGCGCTCGTCCCGCCGGCGTCGCCGACTTGCGGAAGGGCATCGGCGTGGACACTGCAGCGACGTCGTCAGTCGCAGCTCGGCTCGGCTTGCTTCACGGTCTCACTCACTGCGAGACATGCTGCTGCGCGGCCGGGCAGGGATGTCGACGGTGCCGGCGCGCGTGCGGAGCGGTCCGATGCTGCTTGCGCGGCTGGAGCTCGACGGGCGCACGCTCATGGAGCGCTGGAAGATGGGCGCAGGCGTGGCGGAGGCGCCGCGCGGCAGTCGAGGAGCTGCATCGGGGTCGGGCTTGATGTAGGGCGCCGGCGCCGGCGTGGCCGACGGCACGCGGAAGGCGCGCGAGAGCGAGCCGTCGGGCGCGGGAGTCTGAGAGTTGCGCGACGTCATGATGCGAGTCGCTGTGCTAGGGCTCGTTGTGCGCGAAGAGCTTTGCGATGCGAGGAGCTCGATGTGCGGCCTGAAGAGTCGAGCGGAGGTGAGCGGGCAAGAAGAGATGAGGGAGGGAGCGGTGCCGCCTTAAGAGCGCGTCGCGCCCCGAGGACGCGTAGAGTGCGCACATGGGAACCGGGACGCTCTGCTGCTCCCCGCCTGCACCGGCCAGTCCGTCTCCTCCGCTATCGCCAGCAGCGCAGCCTCACTCCTGAGGCAGCAGGCATGAAGCGCACGCGGCAGTGGGGTCAGTCTGACGCGCGGTGCGCGCGCGGCGGCCCGCCGCGCGCTCCGACGGCTGCTCAGGAGCCGTTCCGATGGACGCGCTCGCGCCTCGCTCCTCGTGTCAGACAGGCGCTGCAGCCTCGCCGAGGTTGAACGTCTATGATTGCATGATGCGACTGGAGGCCATCAGTTCGTGAGACGGCCCACCACGACGGAGCACGAGCTCCGATAGGCGCTAAGATCTCTGGCGCCGTGCCATGGCGGCGGGAGCGAGCATCCATCCTCTCTTCAGAGTGCCGCCCGAGACCGATTGCCATCGCTTTGCCTTCGCAGCGGCGCAGTCCGATCGCAGCGTCCGTGGATGCTGAGCACCTCTAACCTTCGCGCCCAGCGCGGGCTAGTCCTTTTCATTTCCAGTCGTCGTCGTCATCCGCGGTTCTCGCGCCGATGTCACCCTCGCCTTCCAACTCTGCCGCGTCCTTGCGGTCACGCGACGGCCCGCCCTGTGGCGACGCTTGTGAGATGACGACGTCTGGCACGCGGACGTTCTGCGTTGGCAGCGATGCGGGCTCCGCTGCGCCTGCGCTGCTGCTGCCGCCAGGAGCGGAAGAGCCGGAGTCCTGCTTGCCGCTCGGCGCGCGCGAGTCGAGCGCCTTGAGCGCCATGGCACGGCGCCGTTCTGCCTCGGCACGCGCTCCGGCGCCGTTGCTGGCCGAGCTGGCGCCCGAGTTGGAGCGCCCGAGCTCGCGCCCGACGCCGAGCTCCACGTCGCCCAGCGCCGAGTACTCGTACGGGTGGATCACGCCCAGGCGCACCCAGATCGGGTACAGGAAGTTGGACAGCATGCCCACGGGCTTGCTGCAGGAGGCAGGGCGGCGTCAGACAGCGAGCAGGCTAGCTACGCTCCTCGCAGACGTACTGCATGAAGGGCGGGAACCACTGCACGAGGCTGAAGGTCTCGCTGCGGTCGCCGCGCGTGCCGTTGTCGTTGACCTTGAAGAAGCGCAGGTAGCCCCAAGAAATGAGCCAGCCAAACTTGGGGGCGCGGGGTGTCAGCCACTCTGCCCGTGAGAGCCGCGCAGATCGGCAGTGCGCGCTAGGCTCACTTGAATGAGAATCCAGGGCGACATGACGCCGAGGAGGCACATGACGTTCGACACCGTGACATAAGCCATCGGCAAGTCCTGTGCGCGAACAGCAAGTCAGCAAAGCGGAGCGCTGAGGCGATGGCATGCTTCGCAAGCTCTGGGACTGCTCGCGCCAGGTGCAGACGCGGCGGCACTCACGCGAACTCGGATCTTGACGCGCCCGGCGAAGAGCTGCACGCGGTGCTCTGGAATGATCTGCGCAAGGGCCACGAGGAAGGCAGTCTGCACCGCCTGCATGCCGTGGTACTGCGTCTGGAACCTGCGATGCGGCTTCTTCAGCTGAGCACCGTCAGCGCGGTCCCTCGTGGGCCACTCACATGCCAGACTCGATGCGCAGCACCGCGTACGCCACGACAGCCAGGAACCATGCCACCACGTTGCTCAGCACACCGACGATCAAGACGAACTTGATGAGCTCGGCTGCGCCCCAGAGCCGCTCGAAGTAGCGGCCCGCCAGCGGCAGGGCGACGATGGAGATGGCAAACTCCCAGATCGACGTCTCGACGAACATCGCTGTCACGAGCGTCCTGCGAAGCACAGACTGAGGTCAGCGGCAGCAGCGAGAAGAGGACCAAGAGCGTCACGCGGTACAGAGCCAGATGACCGCCGCTCTCGGCCTTCTACTCCGAGCAGAAGCGTGCGGGAGGGGTGCCTGCACGTCGCTGGATCGCACGTGCAGCAAGCAAAGGCCCGCAGAGGGGTGCCTGCACGTCGCTGGATCGCACGTGCAGCAAGCAAAGGCCCGCAAGTCTCCGCTGTCGCGAGTGCAGCACGACGACAACGAAGTCATTGGCTGCTTCGGGCTTGCAGAGCGTGCGATGGCGCTACAGGTGCGACTGTTGCGTGTCCCTGCAGAGCCTCACCATCGGCAACACGCTCGACGACACAGCTCGCAGCCTGCTTCCGCGCATGCCGGCCCGAGCCGGCGAGCCTGGCGTTCTCTTAAGCGCCTCAGCCGCTACACTACTAGACGCTGGATGCGGAATGCGCGCGCGCTCATGGACACCCGGGACGTCGGATGCCCGGCATCCTGACTTCCAGGCTGCATCGATGCTGCTGCCTCTGTCGCCCGAGCATCCGCAACACGTCCGCCATGCGCGCGGCAACGCAGCAGCAGCCTGCAAGGACGCCCATGCGCAGCCGTATGACCTCTTCAGTCGTTGCCGACTGTGCTCTCTACGCAAGCGCTCGCCTGGAACTTCTTCGAGGCAGCATGGCTGCGTGCCTCTCCACCCGCACCTCCCTGCCTGCTCGTGCGCTCGCGCCCTGCTCCGGCACTGACCATGGGCTGACGAAGCTGGTGCCGGGCACGATGACGAGGGCGTAGAAGAGCGGCATGCGCGGGCCGTGGAACTCGGGCGGCGCGGCAAACTGCGAGAGGAGCAGCGCGAGCAGCGAGCCGGCGACGAGGAGCGCACAGAGCACGCGCGTGCCGATGGGCAGCGAGAGCACGATGGCGGCGGGCGAGAGGACCGCCATGGTGGGAGAGCGGGGCGCCGTGCGGCGGGCCGGTGTGCGGGTGAGAGGGAGGAGGTGGTGGTGCGGACCGAGCTGTTGGATGCGCGCGGCACGCGAGGGGCTGTGTGTGCGCACAGACGGCAAGGCAAGGCAAGGCGCACCGTCGGCCGGCCCGCCGCGCAGGCGCGGGCAGCACCAAGCAGCGAAACTTGAAACACGTCGCGGTCCACCGCGTCGCTTCCTTCCAGCGCCAGCCTTTCGCGACGGTTCGGCATGCGAATCTCGTCGGCGGCACATACACCGCACAAGCTTGCCGTTCTGTCCTTGGTCTGCAGCGTCGTCAACCCAGCAACGCTAGCCGTCTGCGGCGATGGGTGCAGCACTAGGTCACAGCGCGCTTGCTCGCCGTCGCTCGCAGGCGTAAGCGTGGCCGGCCCGCCGTGCAGCGCGCGCGAGCGCAAGTTCGCCAAACGCGGCGCGTCAAATACCGCCGTCGCTCTCGCGAGCCGGCCGCCTGCCACCGCCCGAGCCAGGCGCTGCGCGAGCCCTCGCTGAGCCGCCTCGTCGCCGCTCCTCCGTCCCCACTCTGACTCTCCTTGCCTTCAGCTTCGTCCCACTGTCCACAGCCGTCGCGGCTGCTCTTCCTTCTCGCCTCTTCTCCCCTCTCCGGTTACGCACCCGCACAGCGGTATCGCTCTTCGTCGCGCTGCTCTGCCGTCTCGCGCCCTTCTCGGCGAACACTCTGCTGCCTGGCTGCGCTCCTCCGTCGGCATCCGCTCGGCGCCGAAAGTGCTTTCTCGAGCGCGTCACCGTCTCGCGTCTGTGCAAAGCGCATCGACGTCACTGCACACTGCCGCTGCGACTGCGAGACCGGCACGGCCGGCTAGTCTGCTCGCAGCGCTCGCGCCATGCCGCCTCTCGCGACCGCAGCGCAGGTCAACCTGCTCGTGTACCACTACCTCAAGGAGTCAGGTGCGTATCGTCTCCCTCTCGTGCTTTCGACGGCCGCTTCGCCGGTCTGCTGCAGGATCTCGACTGCCCAAGGAGATGTAGAGAGGATGCGCGCTGGCCCTTTGGGCTGACTGCTGGCTGGATTTCTCGCCGGCAATGCCGTGGGTCGCCTTCGGGCGATCTCATCCCGCCCTGAGGTTTCACAGCTCGTCCTGTTGCGGATGCCGACTGGACTTGCGCAGGCTCTCGAAGATTTGTCCACTTCTTCAGCGATCACTCAGCTGACGCGCTGCGTCTATCTATCAGGCTTCGCACACGCGTCCTTCTCCTTGCGACACGAAGCACGGCTTGACGAAGCGCCTCACGCGAACGAGGCTGTCGTCGCACCTGGCGCGTTGGTGCGCTTCCTGCAGAAGGGTCTGCTCTATTGCGCAGTGGAGGCACATGTCAGCGAGGTGAGTCGATTGCGCTGTCGAGCATCGCAGGCCTTATGACGCTCTGGGAGCCGCGCGCATGTGCGCGACATCACGCGGCCTGTCTGTCGGAGCCAATGGCAATGTCCATCCCCTATCCGCGACTGACCACTGGCCCCCTCGCAGGACGGCACCGAGTCGCCATGCAGTGCTCCCTTCCAGCTGGTCGGGCCGCCGCACGTCTGCGACGGACGGCCACGGCCTGCAGTGGCGCCGGGCCCGACTCGTCTGACCCCGTCGCCGCCGCCGGAGCCGCAGCCTATGCGGCGAGAAAACTCCGCGCAGACTGCGCTGCCGCCGCACACCGCAGTCGCGTCTGGCTCTAGCAAGCGCAAGGCCGGCACGCCCACAGCAGCCGCAGGCGCGAAGCGTGCGCGGAAGCAGAATGGGCATGGCGATGAGAAGGAGGAGGAAGAGGAGGAGGCGGAGCAGGAGGACGAGGCAGAGGCGAGTGCTCCGGGCGTGCGGAGGAACGGCAAGGTGGCGACACCGAGCAAGGTCAAGGCGTCGACGCCCGCGCCGTCGGGCACGCCAGCTGCCGGCAGCAGCCGAGATGCCGATGTCGTCAACAGCAAGAAGAAGAAGAAGAAAGGTCCGCAGGGCAAGGATGCCAAAGACGGCGGCAAGTCGGGCGGCAAGGGCGCTGCCGCCGTGCGCGTTCCATCGTTGAGCACCAAGGCGAAGGGCTGCGAGGTGCCGGACTCAAGCGTGCGACGACTGGTAGGCCACAATGGCGAGGTCTTCGTCTCGTCGTGGAACCCGTCTGTGCCCGGTCTCCTGGCCTCCGGCGCCGCGGACGCCACAGTGCGGATCTGGGATTTGAGCGATGATGCAGACGATGGCGGCGCGCCGACAGTGTGCAAGCACCTGCCGGCCACGCATGCCAAGGACGTCAGCGCCCTCGACTGGAACCCGGACGGCACGCTGCTCGCATCTGGCTCGTACGACGGCATCCTGCGCCTGTGGACGCCGCAAGGAGACCTCCACCTCGTCATGAGCATGCACCAGGGCCCGATCTTCGCCGTGCGCTGGAACCGGAAGGGCAATCTTCTGCTGACCGGCTCTGCGGACGGCACGGCGATCGTTTGGGACCTGAACAGTGGCAAGGTGCGGCAGCAGTTCTCGACGCACTCGGACTCGGTGCTCGACATCGACTGGCTCTGCGGCTCCCGATGGGCAACGGCGCACCCTGGTTCCTCACCCTCGGCAGCGGCCGACGGAACGCTGGCCACGTGCAGTGCCGACAACAGCGTCAATCTGCTGCGGATAGGCGAGTCGCGGCCGGTGCGGACGCTGCGCGGGCACAGCGACGAGGTCAATGCGATCCGCTTCAACGCCTCGGGCTCGCTGCTGGCGTCGGCCTCCGACGACATGACGTGCCGCATCTGGGACATGGACGTGATACTCGGCGCTGACTTTGCCGCGCCCTCTGTGGCCTTCCCGGCGTCCACGCACGCGCCGCAGCCTGACCAAGCCGCGAGCAAGGCGGTGCTGCGAGGGCATACGAAGGAGCTCTATGCTGTCGCGTGGGCGCCGCCGGGCTCGCAGGCGGACAGTGCTCGGCTCGTCGCTACGTCCAGCTTCGACCGGACCGCTCGCCTGTGGAACGCAGACGACGGCAGCTGCATCCGCACCTTCGCCGAGCACACCGACTCTGTCTACGCGATCTGCTTCTCGCCCGACGCGCGGTATATGGCCACCGGCGGCATCGACCAGCGGGTCTATGTCACGCGAGTGGATGTGAGTTTGCGCAATACTGATGGACCTGCCATGCCGCTCACCCACCTCTCTGCGCAGGATGGCACGATCGTCAAGGCGTACGCCGGCGGAGGTGGTGTGATGGACCTGTCCTGGCACCTCGAGCGCTCCGGCTCTGCGCTCAAGCGCAGCGCCAGCGATGGCGAGACGCACGTCAACGGTCGCAGCTCGAGCTCCCGCGCCGACGCAATGGACGAAGACGGCGCTCCTGCCACTGCTAGCGGAGCAGCAAATGCATCGCCGAACGCCGACGCGAGCAAGAAGAGCGCGCCGACACAACGACTGGCGGTCGCGCAGAGCGACCGCGCGCTGGTGGTGCTCGACCTCTCCGAGCTGGACTGAATGCCTGCCCGGGCCACCTGGCCGGTGCGTCTGGCACTGGCCGCAACCATGCGCGCGGCACCACCTCGACACTCTCTGGATCGCACGCACGAGTCCTTGCACTTTCTCCGCCTTCGCCACGCCTTGGTCCTGCTGCTTCCGCAGCACTGCTCTGCACTCGCACTGCGGAGGCAGCATCACCACTGACGTCGCTCGGACCCGTGCTCGGCGCGCCTTTGCTTTCTCATACCTTTCTCCAACCTGTACTAGTCTCTCTGCCTCTGACGCGTCCGGCCATTCCCGCAAGGCCGCTCTGCCGCTGTCTCCCTATGTACCCTACTCGCGCGGACACCGAGAGCAGTGGCTGAGCAACCCTCGCCTCCGTCCCGCGCCGTCTCCTCGCAACTACTGCCAGTGCAATGCAATGCGCGCGCCCCGCGTCACCTGCGCAACTACAATCACGTCTGAGACCGCAAAGAGGCATCGCAGATAGTTGGCAAATAAGAGGTGTCCGCGTGTGCCCGTCAGTCGTCGTCGTCGTGTGCGTGATACGCCGAGCGGCGGTAGGCACTGGGCGAAGAGGTGTCAGCGCACTGCGCACGCCCGCGGACACACGATACTCACGCCAGTGTCCTCCGCGCCAGCGTGAGCTCCTTCTCGAGCTTGAGCACCTCGACCTGCTGCTCCATCTCCTTGACGCGGAACTCGTTAAGCGGCAGATGAGAGTAGTCGCTCGGCTCGTCGGCGCCCGGCTTCTCGGTGATGGCCTTGACCTGGCGCACGAGCGCCTTGCACGCGTCGGTGACGGCCTTTGCAGCGCGCTCGAGGCGGTCCTGCGTGCGGCTCATGTACTCGGCCTTGACGCGCGACGCCGCCACGAGCTGCACCGTCGCCGCGCTGACCTCGTTGGAGGCCACGATGAGCTGCTCGAGCGAGTGCGAGCCGAGGATCACGCCGTCGGCCGCCTCGATGAGCATCGTCGTGGCGAACGCCACAGCGCGCGCCGCGGAGATGAGGCCCTCCGTCCAGCGGTTGTTGCGCTTGTAGAACTGCTGGCTCGAGCTGCTGCCCTTGCCCTGCGCCACGATCTCCTGCTGGCTCTCGGTTGCAGCCTGCATGAGGCCGCCGATGGCGCGCGTGATGGCCAGGGCGGCCTCGAGAATGGCATCGTGCACCTGCAGGTCGATGGCCGAGTGCCGACCGGTGTCACGGGGGCGCGACAGAAGCGCCTGCAGCTTCTTCGTGGCTGCCTCGATGGCAGCCGCAGCGCCCATCATCTCGCGCTCCACGAGGTCGCCGATGTCGCCATTGGCCTTGGCCAGCGAGTCGCCGCTCTTGACCATGCCCTCAACGACGTCGTTGAGCTGGCGGAACGCGTTGGCCGCCTCCATGCCCTGCTGTGCGACGACGTTGCGGCGCTGTGCAGGCGCCACGCCTGCGAGACGGAACGACTGCAGGCTGACGAATTGGCGCAGCAGCACGTCTCCCGAGGCGCGGCCAGTGCCCACGAGCTTCTCAGCCGCAGCATCGGACTGCGCCAGGCGCGTGATGCCCTTCGTGGACACGAGCACGTCGTGGATCGTCTGCGCCAGCGCGTTGGCGCGCTTGATCACCTCGACGTGCTCGCCGCCGGCTTCGCCCGAGAGGTAGAGTGAGTAGACGGCGCCGAACTCGCTTGACGCGCCAGTGCCCTTCTCGATGAGGGAGAGCACGTACTCGGGCGTGGCGGTTGCGTTGCCCGACGCCGAGGGCGACTCGAGCTCGTAGATGGCATCGTCGACCTTCTCCACGCAGGCCTGTAGGAGCTGTCAGCACGTTGCGGCGTTCAGCGAGCTGCGCGCGCCTCACCTGCAGGATCGAGTCGATGATCGCGTTGAGCTTCTTCGAGTTGTCGAGGATAAGCGTGTCGATCTGCGCGTTGACGGCCTCGTCCTGGGCGCCCTGGCCGAGCTGCATCTCGCTCATCTGCTTGATCGTGGCGTCCATGCCCTCCTGCATGATCGCCAGCTCGGCAGCCTGCTCGTCGCGCAGACGCGCCAGCTCGGCGTCCTTCTCGTCGAGGCGCCGCAGCAGGTCGTCGGAGCCGTTGCGCTTCTCCCGCAGCGCATCCTCCAGTTCGGCGATCTGACGATTGAGCGTCGCCATGATGCCCGACATCTCCGAGCTCTTGCTGCGCGTCGCGTCCTCGGCGCGCTCGTTGGCGAACATGAGATCGCGCTTGAGCCGGTCGAACTCCTCCTTCTGGCTCGCCTTGATGCGGTCCAGGTCGAAGCGCGCGCGGTCGCGCTCGCGGATCATGTCCGCCAGCTCGAGGTTCTTCGCCTTGACGTCGCGCTCCATGCGCTCCATCTTGTCAATCGCCTCCTGCGCCGAGCCAGCCTTGATCTGCATCTGCTTGTACTTGGCGAGCATGTCGAGGTGCTCGGTGCGCAGCTGGCTGTACAGCTTGGCCAGCGCCTCGTACTTGTTGCGCCACAGCGTCACCTGGTCCTGCAGCTGCTTGAGCATCTCGTCCTTGCTCATCAGCTGCGCGTTGACGTTCTGCCCGATCGTCGCCAGCTCGTTCTCGAGCGCCTTGACGCGCCGGTCGTACTGCTCAAGCATGAGCTGGTCGCGCTCGTACTGCCCGCGCATGGCCAGCATCTCGCGCTCGAGCTCCGCCGCGCGGCCGCCGGCCATCTGGTCCATCTGCGCGCGCATCAGCGCCTCCTGTGCCGCGCGCTCGCGCTCGGCCTGCAGCCGCTGCTGCTCCTCAAAGTCGCGCTGGCTCTTGGCGGCGGCGTCGGCCAGGCGCTGCTTCTCCGCCTCCTCCGACTCGCGCAGTGCCCGCTGCCGGTCCTCGTACTCCTTCAGCATGCGCGCCTGCTCGTCGATCTCGGACTGCGAGGGCCCGCTGGGCGGCGGCGTGGCTGCCTTGGGTGTCCGAGAGGGCAGCGCAGGGCCGTCGGGCGAGTCAAAGAGGTTCGGCGGGTCCTGCATAGGCCAAGCAGTCAGCACAAGCCGCTCGCAAGTCCCGCACCTGCAGCCTCACGTGATTGAGCTTTGGCACGTTGATGAGGCTGGTGAGGAACTTGAGATTGGCGCACTCGTAGTAGAATTTACGCAGCGAGTAGTGCTGCGTGTTGTAGCGGCCACGCAGCGGCTCGAGCGCGTCCATGGCGTCGGTGCGGCGGTGCATGGCGCGCAGCATCGACGTGAGGAACTTGTAGATGCCGTACGACTCCTTGACGAGCGGCACGAGCGACGAGATGCGGCACTCGTTGTTGGCGCTGTTGCGGAAGTGCGCAAAGACGAGCTTCTGGAATTGCTCGATCTGGTCCTGCAGGTTCATCAGGTCCATGATCGTCTCGTAGCTGCGCGAAGCGTCAGTGCGGGGCTGTGGCCTGCGCTTGTTCGGCCTGGCGCAGCTCACCCTTCATCGGGGTTGTCGATGTTCTTCAGCGAGATGTACTCCTCGTACTCGAACAGGCCGTTGAACTCCTTGTGGTGGCGGTGGAAGCGCAGCTTGGCGAGGATGAAGGAGACGTACGCGCGGATGAGGGGGGCATAGCCTGCGCGGCACGCATGAGCCCATCGATCGCACAGCCCACTGCATTCGCCACTCACCGCGCATGCTGTCGTTGCCCACCGTGCGCGCACACGTCTCGAACCAGCCCATCTGCGCCTGTGCCTCGCGCAGCACAATGGCATGGCCCTCCTGCAGCACCTTGTGCACGAGGATGAGCGCCTTGAACGTCTGCACCTCGTCGGACAGGATCGGCTGCACGCGCAGGCCCGTCCAGATCGACTGCGACGTGTGGTAGTCCCACGTGTAGACGATGCATTCTGTGTGGCAGCGGTCAGCCTGGCCAGCGCTGCGGAGTGCCGCGCCGGGCACGCACTTCGCACGTGCTTCTGCTTCGGCGCCGTCTCGTCGGTCGAGGTGGCCTTCTTGATGTTGAGGTTCAGCTCCGTCTCGTTCTTCTCGCGGTCGACGGGCCGCGTGGGCAGGTGGTCCTCGAAGCGCGGCCTGCGGCGCTGTCAGTCTGGTGTGCGCGCTGTGCGGCGAGCGGATGCGGCCTCACATGGCGGGTGCCCGTGCGCCGAGGCCGGCCGGCGTGGGGCGGGGGTCGGAGGGCTTGCCGCGTCCAGGAGACGGCGCAGATGAGGTGTGGTTGCAGGCAGGTGCAGGCAGGCGGATGCGGAGCGAGTGCGAGTGCGGTCGCCGGCGGTGTGGGTGGAGGGAGAACAAGAAGGTCGGCCCTGCGGGGTGGATGGATGGATGCTGTCCGAGCGCAGCGCTGCTGGTGCCGTGCCTGATGGTGCTCGTGCTGGCAGCGAGGCCCTGCCAGCCACACCGCCGCCGCCGTGCCGTGCCGCCGAGCCGCCGCCGATCGCCGCTGGCCGCGCGCGCACAGGCGCACCGCCTCAGCACGGACCGTGGGAACCACTCCTAGCCGCACGTGACGGGCGTGCGCGGACCCGCTGCGTCCTGAGCAGCCGCTTCTTCGCGTCCGCCTCGCAGCCTCTGACCACGACGACGACGACACCGCCGCCCACGCCCCATCCCGCAGCTCACCCCCGCGGCCCCCTCTGCATCAGCGCGCTGAGCCTGCATCCGCCCTGCCTGCTCCTCCGCCCGACGTGCACGCCAGCGCGGGCCGCGCCGCTCTGCCACGATGCATCTCTACAACCTCGCCCTCGTGGCGCCGAGCAACATCACCGCCGCATGCGTGGGCCAGTTCAGCGGCACGCGCACGCAGGAGATTGCCGTGTGCCGCGCCGGTGCGCGCATCGAGCTGCTGCGCCCCGATACGACGGCGGGCCGTGCCGCCAGCATCTGCGAGCAGCAGGCCTTCGGCACCGTGCGCAGCATGGCCAACTTCCGCCTCACGGGCGGCAGCAAGGGTGAGTGATGCGCTGTAAGCGAGAGCGGGCGGCGCAGGATGCGGCCTGGTCGCGCATGACAGACGACGATGGCGCAGCGAAGAGCCGTGCCCTCTCGACCCTGCGCCGAGGCCTCCCGGCGCGCCACGAGCACCGGCCTGGCCCCGCAGTCCTCTTGTTGCTCACCCACGTCCTCCGCCGCAGACTACCTGATCCTGGGCAGCGACAGCGGACGCATCGTGATCCTTGAGTTCGACACGAAGCTGCTGCAGTTCACCGTCGTGCACAGCGAGACCTTCGGACGCTCCGGCTCGCGCCGCATTGTGCCGGGGCAGTACCTGGCCGTCGACCCCAAGGGCCGTGCCGTGCTGATCGGCGCCATCGAGAAGGCCAAGCTCGTCTATATCCTCAACCGCGACGCGGCCGCCAACCTCACCATCTCCAGCCCGCTCGAGGCACATCGGCCAAACGCCATCATCCACGCCATCACGGGCGTGGACGTGGGCTATGAGAATCCGGTGTTTGCGGCGCTGGAGGTGGGCTACGAAGAGAGCGACCGGGATCCTACCGGTGCGGCCTTCGATGCCGCAGAGAAGGTACGTCTGCGGTGAAGCATGTGCCGCGTCAGCCTGGCTCACTTCTTGCCCTACGCAGCTGCTCACCTACTACGAGCTCGATCTCGGCCTGAACCACGTCGTGCGGAGATGGACGTCGCCCGTCGACCCGCGCTCCTCGCACCTCATCCCAGTGCCTGGCGGCTACAACCAGACGTCGGAGCGGTGGGAGGGCCCGAGCGGCGTGCTCGTTTGCGCCGAGGACTACATCACCTACAAGCACTCGGTGGGCGAGGAGCACCGCATCCCGATCCCGCGGCGGCATAACCCGGTGGAGAATGACGCAGAGCGGCGGGGCACCATCATCACGGGCAGCGTGTGCCATCGCATGAAGGTGAGTCAGCAGTGAAGAGCTAGAGACGCCAGAATGCTCGAGCTGCAGGGCTACTGGGCTCGGAGAGGGCAGATGCGCCTTGGGGAATGGCTTCGAGCGCGCAATGGGCGTCGGCTGACGCGCGCTCTAATGCTCCGCAGTCCGGCTTCTTCTTTCTGGTGCAGAACGAGGACGGCGACCTGTTCAAGATCACGATTGAGCACGACGGCGAGGACATGCGCAGCCTCAAGATCAAGTACTTCGACACTGTGCCCATCGCATCTTCGCTCTGCATCCTGCGCGCAGGTCTGCTCTTCGTGGCATCCGAGAGCGGCCCGTCTTTCATCTACTCGTTCCAGAAGCTCGGTGACGACGACGATCTGCCAGAGTACAGCAGCACCCACTATCCAGACTTCGGCGTTGGGGATCGGGCGCCGGAGGTGCCGACCTTCACGCCGCGGCCACTCGAGAACCTGGTGCAGACTGACGAGCTGCCGGCATTGGATCCAATTCTGGACGCCAAGGTGCTCAACCCGCTCGGTACGGACTCGCCGCAGATCTTCACTGCCTGCGGGCGGGGCCCGCGCAGCAGCTTCAAGATGCTGCAGCACGGCCTCGAGGTGCAGGAGGCCATCAGCAGTGACCTGCCGGGCGTGCCGAACGCCGTGTGGACGACGAAGCTGCAGTCCGACGACCAGTACGACGCGTACATCATCCTTTCCTTCGTCAACGGCACGCTGGTCCTCTCCATCGGCGAGACGATCGAGGAGGTGGGGGACAGTGGCTTCCTCACTTCGGCGCCGACGCTCGCGGTGCAGCAGCTGGGTGCCGATGCTCTGCTGCAGGTGCACCCGCACGGCATCCGGCACGTCATGGCGGACAAGCGGGTGACCGAGTGGACCACGCCTGCTGCGCAGGACGGCTCGCCGACGCAGATTGTCGCCGCTGCGACGAACTCGCGGCAAGTTGTGCTCGCGCTGGCGCCGACCAACGAGCTCGTGTACTTCGAGCTCGACATGGACGGCCAGCTCAACGAGTATCAGGAGCGCAAGAGCATGGGCTCGCGCGTGCTGACGCTCAGCATCGCCGACGTGCCCGAGGGCCGCCAGCGCACGCCGTACCTCGCCGTGGGCTGCGAGGACCAGACCGTCCGCATCATCTCGCTCGACCCGGACAGCACGCTCGCCTCGATTTCCATCCAGGCGCTCACTGCGCCGGCGAACAGCATCTGCATCGCCGAGATGGAGGACACCGTCATCGACCGCAACCACGCCACGCTCTTCGTCAACATCGGCCTGACGAACGGCGTGCTCCTGCGCACCGTTCTCGATCCCATCTCCGGTCAATTGACCGACACGCGCACGCGCTTCCTCGGCGCCAAGCCGGTGCGCCTCGTGCGCGTGCGCCTGCAGGGCACGCAGACGGCCGTCCTTGCGCTGAGCTCGCGGCCGTGGCTCTCGTACACGCACCAGTCGCGCACGCACTTCACGCCGCTCATCTTCGAGGCGCTCGACCACGCATGGACGTTCAGCGCCGAAATGTGCCCGCAGGGTCTCATTGGCATTGTGGGCGGCAGCCTCCGGTGAGTGCCCATGAGGACCGAGTGACCGGACGCAACGCTGAACTTGCCATCTCGCAGCATCTTCACGATCCCGACTCTGGGCACGAAGCTCAAGTCCGACTCCATCTCGCTCTCGTACACGCCGCGCCGCTTCGTCAACCACCCGGAACGGAGTAATCTCTTCTACATCGCCGAGTCCGACCACCGCACCCTATCGCCATGGGCACAGCAGCAGCGCCTCGGCCAGCTCGGGCGGGAACTGAAGCCTTCGCAGCGCGGTGTTCTCGACCTGCCTGCCTCCGAGTTCGGCCCGGTCCGCGCCGAGGCAGGGCAGTGGAGCAGCTGCCTGCGTGTTGTCGACGTCAAGGACATGTCGACGGCATTCCGGCTCGAGCTGGACAACAACGAAGCAGCCTTCTGTGTTGCGCTCGTGCCGTTTGCCAGTGGCGGAGCCGCTAACGGCGCCGGCCACGGCGCCGAGCCTTACCTCGTCGTTGGCAGCGCCGTCGAGGCGCACGTCTCGCCGCGCGCTGTCCGCCAGGCCTACCTGAGCGTCTACAAGCTCACAGACGAAGGGCGGGGACTCGAGCTGCTGCAGAAGACGGAGGTTGATGAGCTGCCGACTGTCCTGCGGCCGTTCCAGGGGCGGCTGCTTGCGGGAGTGGGCAAGGCCCTGCGCATCTATGAGCTTGGCAAGAAGAAGCTTCTGCGCAAGTGCGAGAACAAAGTGAGTCGCGTGAGCCTGTACGCGCATGCCTTTGCGCTGACGAGCGTGTGCGCAGAACTTCCCCACCGCCATCGTGTCGCTGCAGACGCAGGGCACGCGCATCATCGTCGGCGACCAGGCCGAGTCGCTCATCTACGTGACGTACAAGGCTGCCGCGAACCGGCTGATCATCTTCGCCGACGACGTCGTCGCACGCTGGACGACTGCGACGGCGATGCTCGACTACGACACCGTGGCGTCGGGCGACAAGTTCGGCAATGTCTTCGTGTCGCGGCTAGACAGCGCCGTCAGCACGGCCGTCGACGAGGACTCGTCGGGCCTCAGCATCCTGCACGAGAAGCCCTTCCTGCAGGGCGCGCCGCACAAGACGGACCTCGTGGCGCACTTCCACATCGGCGACATCGTCACGAGCATGACGCGGACAAGCCTCGTGCCGGGCGGCCGCGAGGTGCTGCTCTACACGGGCCTCAACGGCACCGTCGGCGCGCTCGTGCCATTCGTGGCCAAGGAGGACGTCGAGACGCTGAGCACGCTCGAGATGCACATGCGGCAGGAAGCGACGTCGAGCATCGTGGGCCGCGACCACCTGGCCTTCCGCGGCTACTATGCGCCGGTGAAGGCCGTCGTCGACGGCGACCTGTGCGAGACGTTCGGCCAGCTGCCCGTCACCAAGCAGCGCGCCATCGGCGAGGAGCTCGACCGCACGCCGGCGGAGGTGAACAAAAAGCTCGAGCAGCTGCGCACCACATCTGCCTTCTGAGCCGCGCAGCTCACTCTGTACTTGTACTTTATCAATGCATTCTGCCTCACGCATCATCTCTCAGTGGCTCGCGCCCTTGCCTGCGTTGCCCTCGGGCACGCGCGCTTTCCAGTGCGCTGCCGCGGCGCGAGCGTCCGACAGAGCTCGCTCTCGCACCTCGGCCTGCAGCGTCGTGGCCCACGCCTCGCTGTCTGGGCCCGGCTCAGCCTCGCGACCCCATGGACGCTCCCAGACGCGCCGCCGACCGAGCATCGCCCAATTGCGCGTGCTCGGGATGCGCAGCGCCTCCTTCTCGAGATGCCAGCCGGCCAGCAGGTGCAGGCGCGACACGTACGCAAGGTACGCGACATTGCGCGAGCGCGAGGCAGTTGCCGGGCTGTCTGCGCTGGGCGAGAATGGACCGCGCTCGAGCTCCGTCTGCGTGGCCGCAAGCAGTTGCGCTGCGGCCTCCGAGTCGTCGCCGTCCAGGCCGAGAGCCTGGCGCAGCTGCTCGTCCGTCATCAGCTTGAGGCGTGCGTCTGTGAAGCGGTCGCCGCCGAGCTTCCAGAAGCAGCACGGCATGTTGACGAACGCAGAGCGTGGCGTTGCAGCTGCCAGCAGCGGCAGCCACGGCGTCAGCTCGTCGGCGTGGTTGCCGATGAGGAACGAGCCCTCGGGTGGTGTGGCTTCGCGAACTGCGGCTGTCTCCTGCCCGCCGCTCAGCAAGCAGATGACTAGCTCAGCGACGTCGATGGACACGGTGCGCAGGTCTGCACCTCCAGGAGCAGCGCGGTAGCCCTCCCAGGACTTGCGCTCTCGCAGATCCATGCCGTAGCCAACATAGCCCTGCGCGAGAAGACGTCAGCTTGGGCAAAGCACCGCGGCGCAAGCGACTCGCCTCTGCGTTGAGGATGTGCACCAGCAGCCCGTTGCCGCAGCCGAGATCGACGAAGCCGCCCTCAGGCCTGCCCCACGTGCTCCATGGCCGGTCGTCTGACGCCGCGGTCGACTCGTACATGCCCTTCCAGAGGCACATCAGCCATGCCGCGATGCCAAGATCCTCAAAGACGTGCTTGGCGGGGTTCGTCGTCTCCGCCCACGTCGCGATGAGGCGCGCCGTGTGTCGCTCCTTGAGCGCAAGGTATGTGTCGAGGTAGAGCACGCGCGGCACGAGGACGTCGTGGTGCACGCGCTTGACGTAGTCGTGCGCCGTGCCCCAGGAGTGCATGTGTTGTACCTTGAGCAGCATGAGCGCCGTGCGTGCCAGACGGTCGTCGGCCGGCAAGGGCGACGGCGTGGTCGGGAAGCCGATGTAGAAGACTCGCAGCGCGCCGAAGCGAGGCGGCGTGCTGAGTGCGTCGGCCGACGAGGCGTCGAACTGGAATGACAGAGCCCGCACGGCTGGGTGGTAGTACGGCACCTCGTCGGCAGACTCGGGCAGCTCGGCGGGCTGCTCGCCGTCGTCTGGCTGCGTACTGCTTGGCGCTGTACCGCGTGCCTCGCCAAGCGCCGTGCGGCTTGTGCGCGAGCGGTACTGCGTGTACACGACGAGAGCATCCTGCGTCGAGGGCTCTTGCGTGTAGAAGCTGCACTCCTGCTCCATCGGCCAGTCCATCGAGCGGCGCGGCAGCAGGCGGCGGTGTACGCGCTTGAAGCGTCGCCAGTCCGCCGACGATGACGGCCCCGCCGCATCGTCGTCGGCGTCCTCGTCGGCGAGCACGTCGGCGCGCAGGATGGTGCTCGAGTTGCGCTCGGGATGGTGCACCAGCGAGACCATCACCTCGAGCCAGGCGTCCAGCGGCGCATAGGCCGTGCACTCGGCCAGCGGCAGCCACTCGTCTTCTTCGCGCTGCTGCGGCAGGCCGGAGAGGCTGCGTGGCAGTGGGGCCAGCGCCGCGGCCGAGCTTGGGCCAGCCGTGGCATCTGCACTGCCGAGCAGCAGGCGGGCATCGCACGGCGGCCGAGCAGCAGTGGCAGCGGAAGAGGAGCTTGCCTTGGTCATGCTGATGATGCTGAGGGGTCAAAGTCCGCCGAGGTAGCCTTGGGTCGCGTTGGTCTGGCGCCGCGTCTCGCCCACAGCTCCTTCAGGCACAGGGGCCGGCCGCCGCCACGTTGATGAGAGACCTTGAGAGCTTGCCGCAGCTTATCAGCCGCAGAGGCCGCTTCGGCGTAGCCCCGCACCTATTGCTGAGCCGAGTCTCTCGGAGAGCGGCACCGCAGCAGTCAGGGGCGAAGGAGGCAGCTCTTGGACCGACCTGTGCAGAGAGAGCGCTTGTGAGTGAGAGCTCTGCAATTGCGCGGTCTCGTGCCCAGATGGGCGCTCCAGCACGCTAGAAAATGCAGCCAGCTCCGCTCTCTCCTGCTCTGCAGGCTCAGCAGCAGCACACAGCCTGCAGAGCACCTGCTCAGTGCCCAGACAGCACAGGCCCAGTGCCTGTGAGTGTGCAGCCCAGACCAGGCCTGCAATGCCCTCACTGCTCCCTTCTGGTCCAGTACAGCAGTCATGCTAGCTGCACTGCTGCCATCATGCGCCTGTCATGTGACGCCATGGCTGGCCTTACTGTGCAGGCAGCAGGCAGCAGAGGCTCTTGTCCTGGTGGGTGAGGACAAGGAGCATGTGCAGAAATCAGCTGATCTTGACATGCAGCAGTGGCTCAGGGGCGCTGCACATCTGTCTCAGTGCAACGTGACGGCAGCGGCAGAGTGTGATGTGACAGAAGAGAGGAGTAGAGTGCTCTGTGATTGCCTCCCAGCCTGGCGCCCCTGTGCTCCTGCCCTGTGCCCTGTGAGTGCCTGCCAGGCAGCCCAGCTGTGTGCTGCAGCCCAATTTGCCAGCAAGGCCCGCCTTTATTCCGTGCCCGCGCTGCGAGCGCACACTTGAGTTTGGGGGCTACCTCGGCCGGCGAGGAGCGCCAAGCTCTAAGCCGCGGAGTAGCGCTACCGGCCGGGAAAGGCGTGGGAGCGCACTCAGAG
>NW_020312029.1:57039-64959 GCF_003144115.1 Tilletiopsis washingtonensis
TGAGTTTGGGGGCTACCTCGGCCGGCGAGGAGCGCCAAGCTCTAAGCCGCGGAGTAGCGCTACCGGCCGGGAAAGGCGTGGGAGCGCACTCAGAGCGGTGGTCGGAGACCAAGAGCGGAAGCTCGGTGCTGCGGTGACAAATCCGCAGACAAAGACGATACACTGGCACGGGTGAGAGTGCCAGTGTCAATCAAGGTAACACTGTTGTGCAGCGCTACACCTTTGCAGCCGTGTGACGGGCAGCGGAAGCCGAGCGTGACGTCTACAAGTAGACGCAACGCGCCGAGAGGCCCAGTCAATGAAGACTGCGGCGGCTCGGGTCCGAGGAGCTACGCCGGTGCTGGCAAAGCAACTCGATCGAGATGCAACGTCGGTGCTGGCGACGCGGCCCAATAGGCAAGAGGCCTCACCGGGGCTGGTGACGGCGGCTCGCAAAGGGGGCGGAGAGGCCTCACCGGGGCTGGTGACGGCGGCTCGGCGAACAAGGGCAGACTCTGGAGAGAGCGCGCACGAGTCAATTGCTGTGAGAGGCAATGTAAAGACAGAGGGGAATAATTGGGTGACATGTGCGCTTGGGGGCTGGCTCGCGTGAGTATAAGAGGGGATCGCGCCTGTCGAGGAGCAAGACAGGCGCGGTGCGTCGCGCATGGCGCAAGGAGAGACACTAGGCGCAGCCTGAGTGTTGAGAGAGGAGCCGTCAAAATCGGACAGCAAGGAGGGGCGGCCGCCGGCTCAGGAGGTGATGAGCCGGCGGCGTCGAGGGGCGCACGCAAGCGCTAGGTGTGAGCAATGCCTACGTCCTGCCTGTGCTCGCAGCATCAGGGTAGGTTTGGCAATCATCGCTGCGACACCCGCCGTGATGGAGGGGGTGATGTGAAAGGAAGAGGTCGAGGAGCCGACGCGGGATGAACCATGCGCGGCGGCGACGAGGGCGGTGATTGGTTGCTGGGCGTTGCGCAGCGGCGTGTGCAAAGGCGGTGGCGCCGGCTGTGACGAGCGTGAGCAGCGCGATTGCCCCTACCTCTTCCAGATGACAAGACGCGGGGATTGGAGGCAAGCGGAGCGGCGAGTCGAAGATTGTCAGAACAAGAACGGTCAGCAAGACGAGGCGGCGGTGAGGAGACGAGTGGCGGCAATGCGAGGCGTCGCAGGAAAGGGCGCAGTGTTGGCGACGATGAGGCGTTGGCGCGTGCGTCCCGCAGCGGCGTTGGCACGGACCGCGAGATTGCTCTATAGGGGCTGCGCGACAGGGGCCGGCAAGCGACGGCAACGAAGCCGTGGCGTCGCACAGACTCTGCGATGTGAGGCGCGCGCAGCCCTGATCGCAATTCTCCCACTCGATCGAGTGGTCGGGGTGTCAAGGGCAATGTCGAAGATGAAGATCGAGGTCGGCGACGACGGCGACGAGGGAGAGAAGCCCCGGATGGAGACGGCTCGAGGAGGCGAAGCGAAGCAACGACGGTGACAAGGAGGAGCGGCAGAGGACGGAGAGGCTGTTCCAGACGGCGAGGAGAGTGCGGCGAGAGGCATGCGGCGTCAAAGATCACTTGCTGCAGCGGCAAAGAAGCAAAAGGAGTGTGATGTTGCGAGGAGTGATGTTTGGCGATGACGGGGCGGACAGTGAGGAGAGAGGAGAGGAGTGCTACGCCTCGGGCGCGCTGGCACGGCGATCGACGATAAGGAGCTGGCAAATGCTCTCGGCAAATTGCTTCTGGTCCGACTGCTTTGTCGAGACGTCAGCAGCGTTGTCAGCAGCCGCGACTCGGTGGAGCACTATCTCCTTGCGCGCGACAAGCTTGCGGACAAAGTGGACCTTGACGTCAAAGTGCTTGGTCCGACTGTGGAACGCGGGGTTGTTGGCAATTTTGTGCGCCGCCTCGTTGTCGCCCATGATGATTGGGGCGCCAAACGAGTGCGAGAGACCAAGGAACTGGACAATGTCGGCAAGAAACTTGACTTCTCTTGCGGCCTCGCACAGGGCGACATACTCGGCCTCGGCTGTCGACAGCGCTGTGAGCGACTGGAGCTTAGAGCGCCAGGAGACAGCGCCGCCGTTGATGAAGACGACGTAGCCCGAGATGGACTTGGCGCTTGGGTTGCTTGCGGCGGCAAAGTCGCTGTCGGAATGCGCGAGGATCTTCTTGACGCCGTGGCCGGGCTGCTTGCCACCGTACTCGATGCCGTAGCCGATTGTGCCAAGCACGTAGCGCAGCACGCCCTTGAGCAGTCAGATGTGCAACTGAGTGGGCTGTTGCGTGAATTGAGCGAGCTTCGACAAAGCGTAGCACACGTCGGGTCGCGCGCACTGCCTGAGCCAGTTTAGGGCTCCAAGCAGTGACGCAAACTCGTGCCGTTCGGCCGGCGTGGCTTTGCCTTCCTTGGCAACATTGCGAGGGACAAGGCGGTCTTGAGCGGCGACGATGGGCGTCGTCTTGCGCTTGCCCTTGTCCCGAGCAAAGCCGAACCGCTTCTGGAGCGCTTCGACGTAGGCGCGCTGCGAGATGCGGATGTGCGGCGAGCCGTTGACAACGGACTGCTCGATGCGGAGCCCCAGCATCCAATTCAGCGCACCGCCTTGAGTGGCCTTGAAGCGGGCGCAGAGATCGGTGATGGCGGACTCTTGATCCTCCTTGCGCCGTGCTCCGATGGCAAGATTGTCAACGTAGACAACGAGGATAGTGAGATCGGCATCGGACAACGATGGAGTGGGTCGGCGTGCGTACACGCACGGCTCCTTGGGGCACTGGCGGAAGCCGGCGTCAGTTGCAACTCTGTGAAACACCTTGTTCCATTTGCGGCCGGCCTGTTTGAGGCCGTACAGCGAGCGGCGAAGGCAAAGAACGCAGCCGTTGGCGACCGGGAATCTGGGGATTGGAGCCATGAAGACCTCGTGCTCAAGGTCGCCGTTGAGGTATGCGGAGTCGTAATTGAGCTGCTGCCAGGTGAAGCCGTAAAGCGCTCCGATGGCAAGCGCAAACCGAAGCGAGTCGAGACGCGCCACTGGGGCAAAAGTCGCCTCGTAGTCAAGGCCCTCCGTCTGCGTGAACCCCTTGGCCACGAGTCGGGCCTTGTACTTGAGCACTCGGCCCGCCGAGTCGAGCTTAAGCTTATAGACCCAACGGCTGCCGACAATGTTTGTGCCCGGTGGACGGGGCACAACCTCGAAGGTGCCGTGGGCCACGAGCGACTCGTACTCGCGCGCCATCGCCTTCTCCCACTCGGACCAGTTGGGCCGCTGCCGAGCCTCGGCGAGGTGCTGGGGCTTGAGCTGCACGCCGTCGGCGCTGGTGATGCGGGTGCCGGGGGCGCGAGCGACCAAGGAGTACTCCGGGAGAGGGGAGTGCTCCTCGGCGTCGATGGCAGAGAGATGGCGATCGAGCGCGTCGATGTCGAGGCCGGCGAGCTCTTCTCGAGAGAGCTCGGGCACGCAGAGAGAGATCGCGGGCACCTCGCTGGTGTCACCGGCTCCCGTGTCATCTCCCACTAAGGCAGGCGACCCGGGAGGCGTGTTGAGGAACTCATTGGGCGCAGGTTCGGCGTCGTCGGCGTGCTCGGGCGCGTTGTAGTCCGTGAAGTGCTCGATGTTGAGCTCGAGCGGCAGCCGGAGCTTGCGGTTAAGCAAGTACAGCACCGGGTTGACGTGCTCGAACGCGCGGATGGATCGTGCCGTGATGAAGGCCTCGGAGTCGATGGCAAAGATTGTGTAGCCCTTGCGAGTGGCCGGCGGGTAGCCGACGAGGAGACCAGGCACGCCGCGCTGAGCTTGCTGCTTGCCGAGAGTGATCGGCTTGCCGTGGCTGTCCGGCACTTGCTGCTTGGCTGCTTGAGCGGCCGTTGTCCGGAAGAAGACGAGAGAGCCAAAAGTCGGGAGATGCTTAATCTCGACCAACTTGCCCGAGAAGACCTCTTCCGGGATCTGGTTCTCAATCGCCAAGTGGGGAAGACGGTTGCCGATGAACGTTGCAGCGAGGTAGGCGTAGCGCACGAAGCGCACAGGCACGGACTTTGCCGCCATCATCGCGCGGGCGCAAGTTTGCACGGAGCAATTGAAGCGCTCAGCAAGCCCGTTCTGCTTGCTGCTGTCGGCGATTGTGCGCTGGTGCAGAATGCCGTTGCTTTGGCACCATTGCTCGACAATCTTGCTACAGAACTTGCCGCCATTGTCGGTGCGGATGGCTGCGAGCTTGTGCAAGACCGTGGCGTTCTCTACGACAAAGAGCTTGAGCGTCTTGAGAACAAGCTCGGAGGTCTTGTTCGTGATGATGAACGACCACGCCTTGCGCAAGAAGTCGTCGACCATTGTGAGGACAAAGAACTGCTGGTTGACCTCAGGGCCTTTGATGGGCCCGATGAGGTCAGCCGCAACAAGCTGGAGCGGAGCTGTGGACGTCAAAGTGCTGGTCGGGTAAGGGGCGACGATTATGTTCGCCTCATGACATGCCGCGCACTCGAGAGCGTTTGCACGCTGCATGGCCTTGAGGTTGACAACGCTCAGTGGAATGAGCTTGCGCTCGGCGAGTACGACCATCTTGGCGAGACTCGCGTGGCCGAGCTTCTCGTGCCACGTCATGGCGAGTCGGTACAAGAGGTCAAAGGACGACTTGTCTCGGACGGCGCAGATGTTGGGCGCCGTGCCCTTGCGGATGGTGAAGCCTTTCATCATGGCGGCAGAGAGCTGTGGCCGACTGGCCGGCAGGTCGACGAGCTTGCCGTTGCGGACCTTGCTCATGAGTTGCACGCGCAGCATCGACGACCGGCCGTCGAAGTCGAGACTGTTGATGACCGGCCGGCAATCGTCGGGCACGAGCAACCGCAGAGTGGCCGTATGCGTAATGGTCGTCTGCAGCCCGGCGTCCTTGTACAGCCGATGCAGGCTAATCAGGTTAAGCCCGACCTGCGGGCTGACCTGCACGTTGCGCAGCTGCAGGCGGATGCCGTGGTCGTCGTCATCGCCGTAGATTGTGACGTTGGCGAAGCCAATATGCGTGATTGCCATGCGACCGCCGTTGGCAACGGTTGAGTAGGCGCCCTCGATCTTGCGGACTGCAGTGAGCAGCTTTGGGTTGCTACAGCAGTGGCTGGTGGCGCCCAAATCGAGGAGCCAGAGCGACGGCTGCGACTTGTTGTTGATGGCGAGCTGGCGCTGTAGGAGCATGATGCGCTCGCGCACATTGTCCTGCATTGCCAAGTTGATGCTCTTGTCGAAGCGGGTGAGACTTTCCACCTCGTTGGAGGAGTCGTTGCCGTCGTCGGCATTGTCGTTGCCCAAGGAGACGGCGACAATGAGCGCTTGAGGCTCGGCAAAATAATCCGCCTCCTCGAGATTGGCAGCGTACGCGTAGTGGCCGGCGTCGAGCCGGCCGCTCTCTTGATTGCTGGCTGCCTTTGGGCACTCGCGTGCCCAATGGCCCTTCCGCCCGCAATAATTGCACTCATCGTCGGGGTTGCAAGCCGCACGACGACAAGTGAAAGCGGGACAAGAGCCAGGCGAGCCTTGCTGGCGACAAGGAGACGGGCCGCCCATGTGAGGCGGGGAGTCGCGCGTCTTCTCGCCGGGAGAAGAGTGGGCGTCGCGCTGCTTGCCGGCGTTGCAACGACGAGTGTTGCGGACGGCGGCGAGGACGTTCTCCTCGGACCAGCTGGCCATGTCGTCGAGAGTGACAGGCGCAGCCGGGAGGACGGCCATCGCTTGATCGTTGCTGCGAACAACGAGGGACGTCGCGCCGGTTTCGACGGTCTTCTGCGTCTTGCGCAGGGCGAAGTTGTCCTGCTCGTACTGCAGAAGGGCCATGTAGCACTCATCCAGCGTCATGCCGGGCCACTCTTGAATTACGTACTGAGGGTTGTTCCTCTTGTCACGCATCTCGAGAGCGTTGTGCTGATCGCGTTGCGTCGTCATTGTGCGAGATAGGACAAGGCCGAAGGCGGGGTTGAGGCCGACGCGGAAGGTGTTGACGAGCGTCTTGTCGTCGATCGTGCCGCCACGCGAGAGGAGGGCGCCGTGAAGCGTGCGGAAGTTGAGGATGTAGTCCTCGACCTTGTCGCGCGCGTCCTGCTTAAGGTGCATTAGCTGGGTCATCGCCAGCGACCGCTCCTGCTCAGTGTTTGGGCGGATGCCATCCTTGAGCAGGCAAAACAGAACAGAGCCCAGGTTGCGTGCGTTCGTGAGCCCCATGCCCGTCGCTCCGGGCCCGATGTAGTGTGCGCGGGTGGTGTCCGACACTGTGCCGAGCAGAACGGCGCCGAGCTGCACGTCAAGAGTGGCGCTGTAGTCAATGTTGGCCGTGTTGCCGATCATCGGCTCAACAGAGCCGTCGAGGATGCCCCAGACGGGGTACCCGCCGTCAGGCATCTCGCTCTCGAGTGCGGCGCAAAGCTGCTGCGTGAAGCTCTCCCAGTTAGCTCTCGTGAGCTTGGAGATATTGCCCATGAAGGAGCAAGACGCCAAGCTCTTCTTGGGCATCCTCGGATCGACCGGAGGAGCCTGCGGGAGCGTTGTGGCAGCGCGGCCGCCGGCAGGGGCAGCGCCGAGTCCCAGCTGAGCCATCTGCTGAGAGATCTGCTGCGCCACTTGCTGGGCGACTTGCGACTGTGTCGAGCCCGCTGCCATCTGAGGGACAGTGCCCGTTGGGTCACCGTTTGGGTAGGTGATCATGCCCCGAATGTCACACACGAGGCCTTGGCGAAAGGTGGTGATCTCCTTGGCCGCGACGGCGGGATCGCCGTGCGTCTGCATGATGGCCTCGACTTTGTCGTGGAAGTACGAGCTAGTTGCGCTGCTGGTCGCGAGCTTGACGAGGACGTCGCGGACGCAAGTCTTGTTGACAGCGGGTGGAGTGACAGAGTGGATGTCGATCCATGCCTGGTTGACCCAGTCGGCGATCGCGATGCGGTTGTCGTCGAGGATGGCCGAGGCATCGAACTTGGTCATTGCGGACAGGTACTCGAGAGGGCAGTTGCCGATCGTGACGCGGAGGTCAAAGGGAGCATCACTGGTGTTGATGCGCGTGCCTTGTCCGTTGAAGTTCCACTTCATCAAGCCGCCCGGCGGCAGTGCTGTGGGAGCTGCGGCCATCTTGCTTGCAGCCGTGGGCTTGGAAGAGGCAGAGGGCGTGAATGCGGGAGCCGAGGAGGAGAGAGCGACAACAGGGGCGGCGGCCAAGGTAGAGGCTTCCGGCGCGGAAGGGAGTTCCTTCTCAGGAGACTCAGGGGCCTTGCCTTGACTCTTAAAGAAGGTATTGGCTAGAGGCGGCCGAGAGCTGTCCTTGGGCAAGGAGAAGGAAAGCGAACAGAAGAGAGAGACGGGCAAGCGTCTGGTCGACTCGGTCAGAGAACGTCTTGTGGACTCGGTCGGTGACAGTTGGGAGTCGCTGCTGCTGCCGACTTGACGGAGAAGGGCCCTAGTGTTGCCGATGGACGAGCCAATGGTCTGGCCAGTGCGTGAGCCGGAGGGGCTGGCACTTGGCGAGACGGCGGGCTCGGAAGGTTCTGAGAGCGGCTCAAACTCCTCAATCCACGAGGGGTAGTCGGACGAGAGCTTGCTTGCCCTAGCTTGATCGGTGGCTCGGCTGAAGTGCTGGTCGATCTCTTGGCATTGTGCCTCGCTGTACGACAAGAGGTTCAGGAGAGAGACCCTCTCGCTGTAGAGGTCGCTGACGGCCTTGAGACGCTCTGAGCGTTTGGGCTCGAGAGAGGCTGCGTAGAGAGCGTCGTAGAGCTGTTGGGCGCTGTAGACCATGCCCTAAGGCTAGTGGTTGCTTGCCGCGGGTAGTCGCTTTGCTGTTGAAGGCGACAGCGAGAGGTACCAGAGCTTGTGCTACCAACGTGAGTTTGGGGGCTACCTCGGCCGGCGAGGAGCGCCAAGCTCTAAGCCGCGGAGTAGCGCTACCGGCCGGGAAAGGCGTGGGAGCGCACTCAGAG
>NW_020312030.1:0-1839 GCF_003144115.1 Tilletiopsis washingtonensis
CGAGGGGGTTAAAGGGGAGGGGCAAGACGCACCGTACTCGATTGCACCGCTCGAGGCTAGCAGACGCTTGAACTCCAGGAAAGCGGGTGCGAAGCTGGTGTGTTGCATCAGGGGGCGCAAGAGGGTCAGCGTTAGCCGCTTGGCCTCTGCTCTTTCGAGCGCGCCTCATCATCCCTCGAACTCCTCCCCCCTCTCCCTATGCCGGGCATCGAGGGTTATGAACTCACCGACGCATATAGCCCACACTGACATGCACGCCATGCTCTCTCCTCGCCTGCTCCACGCGCGCAAAATCCTCGCGCGTCAGCGCCAGCGGCTTTTCGCAGAAGACGTGCTTGCCGTGCCGTGCGGCCATGCAGGCCTGCTGCGCGTGGAACTCATCGGCGCTGGCGATGAGCACGACGTCGACGTCACTGCATGCGCACAGCTCGGCGGCGGAGCGGAATGCGTGGGGGATGCCGAACTTGGCGGCGACGTGGGAGAGGGAGGAGGGAGAGACGTCGGCGAGTGCGGTGACACGGAAGAGATGAGAGAGAAGTAGGAGCGTGGGAAGGTGGATGACCTGCGTCACTTCGCCGGCGCCGATGATGCCGATGCGCAGCGGCAGCGTGGGTGCCATGGCTTGCGAATGGCTTGGGCAGGTGGGGGTGGGTGGGAGTGAGGCGAGCAGTAGCGAGAAAGAGCAGCGCCGCCGCTCTGACGCGCATGCGCCGCTGCCTCGATGTGGAGGAGACGCGCCTGCCTCTGCGCCTTGTGCTTGTCACCTGCCTCTCTCTCGCTGCCCCATGTCGCCCCCTGCTTGCGCATGCCTCATCACAGCTTTCATTGCAGCCCTGACACAGCCCATCTATTCAACTCTCATCCCCCACCACGCCGCACCTTCCCGCAGCTTTTTCACGCGGCGCCTTGCCCCGACTCGCAACGCACGAAATGAAGCTCATCCACGTCGGCTCTGAAACAAGGCCATGACACAGTCTCATCGTTACGCCCCCTCTCTCGAGTCTCGAATACATCCCACAAAGCGAAGCCGCACGAAGAAAGAGAGGCTTCAGGAGTCGTCCATCATGATCTGGATGAACTCCTGGTTTGCGCGCGGGGCAGCGCAAGAGGAAAGGCAAGCGTGTTAGTTTCGCTCGTTCTCTCTCTCTCTCTCTCCGAGGCGCGAGGTGCGAAGGTGCGAGGTGCGAAAGCCGATCCTTTTTTGTTCGGCTGTTTCGCTGCGCTTTCTTACGGCAGGGCTCTCAAGCCATACCGTGGCGCATGCCGCCTTCTCGCTTAGTCTTGACCTGGCCCGAGCACCGCACCACGGACCCCCATGCATTCCTCCCACCTCGCCCTTTTCTTCCTCCGTCGCCCCCGCGTCGTGCCTGTGCTCTCCAACGTGCCGATGCAACCCGCTCCGCCCCCCTTCCCCCCGCGGATCACTCACCTGCTCTGAAATCTCGCCGTCCTGATCGAGGTCAAACTCATCGATCATCGCCTGCCTGTGCGCACCCATTCTCTCGTCAGCAACTGATCCTACTCCCCATTCTCTCTCCCACACACGCAGCGCGCGGCGGCGGCGGCGGCGGGCGGCGGCGACGGCGCAGCAACACTCACAGTTCCTCCTCATCCAGGCCCTCGCCCAGCTCCTTGGCCACGCGCTTGAGGTTGCGCAGCGAAATGCGCCCCGTGCCGTCGTCGTCGAAGAGGGCAAAGGCGCGCCGGATCTCATCCATGGGGTCGCGCAGCGCGATGCGTTCGGACACTGCGCACACACACAACGTGGGCAAGAGAGAACGAGAAAGGGACACGCGGGGCAAGGCGGAGGAAGGGGGGGAACGTCAGAAGAGATGAGCG
>NW_020312031.1:0-1477 GCF_003144115.1 Tilletiopsis washingtonensis
GGCTGGACGAGGAAGTTGGAGAAGCTCTTGATCTTCTCGACGCCGCGGATCTCCTCTGTGAGCAGCGGGCAGCGGATGAGGTGGAACTGCGGGGGGGGGGGGAGTGTCAGGCGTGTGGGCAAGTGAGACGAGCGAAGGCAACTTGTTTGCTTACATCTTCGGCGTAGAGCTCTCGAGCCTGCGAGACAAATGTGAGCGAGGGGGAGGGCACAGCGCTGCGCGCGAAACCACGCCAGACGCACCTCCTCCAGGTACTTGGCTTGCTGCTGAGTGCGCACTTTGCAGTGATCGCAATTCGACTCTGTTGGCGATGGCGAGCGAGCAAAGCAAGGTGATGGAGAGTCAGCGATGACCCCCTAACTACACTTCTGCCGTCCTAGGCGAGACACGCACCCTTCTTGGGGAAGAGGAGCTGGTTAAAGACGATGTTGTGCGTGTCGATCTCGTACGTCGTGAGCTCCTGGATGAGGCGTTCCGTCTCGTAGAGCGAGAGAAACTCTGCGATGCAGACGCAGACGAACGTCGTCTTCTCCTACGATGGGGGGGAGTGGGTTTCAGAGAGACCATACCGGGCAGCGCAGACAAGCGGCTGCATCACCACCACATCACGCACCGGGTCCTTGAACTGCGTGTTGACCTCGTTGATGATGGCGCGCATGCCCTCGAGCTTGGCGAACATGTCTTCCTGATTGGGCGCTCCTCCGCCTCCCATCATGCTCGTCATCTGGTTGAGCATGGGTCCCAGGCTCCTGCCCAAGCTGCTGAACTTGGCCAGGGCCTTTTCGAGCACGGTGGGGAACGAGAGGAAGCGCAGCGTGTGCCCCGTGGGTGCCGTGTCAAAGACGATGACGCTGTACTCCATGCCTTTTACGTGCTTCATGATCTCGGCAAAACCCATCGCCTCGTCCACGCCCGGAATGGCAAAGGCGAGATCTTGCATCATTGAGCCCATCGCGCCGCCCTGCGAGTCGGCTGTTGGGGGGAGGGGGGTGCCAAGGTCAGCGCGAAGGCAAGAAGGCAGCCCCCACTAAGCTAGCCACACACACTACTACAGGCAACTGCCTCGTCACGTTGCACAGCTCCGCCGTGCCACCACGTTTGAGCCTCTGCAGCACCACCACGTTTGAGGCATCCCTCTGCACCACCCCCACCCACGAACACGCCCACTCACACTGCTCAATCATCTCCTGAATGCTGCTAGCAGGGTCGATTTCCATTGCGCTGAGGTTGTGAAAGCCATGCACCTTTGTCGCCTCCTTGCCGAACTTCTGCCCAAACGCATCGCTGAGATTGTGCGCCGGGTCCGTGCTGATCAGCAAGACACTCTCGCGCACGGCCGCCATCTGCACGGCGAGGGAGCACGAGGTCGTCGTCTTGCCTACGCCGCCCTGTGTGTTGTTGCAAGAGGTGGGGGGGAGGGGGGGGCAAGCAAGGTGAGTGGATCGCCCGTTCGCGCAGGAGTGTGGCGCGCCCTAGA
>NW_020312032.1:0-1418 GCF_003144115.1 Tilletiopsis washingtonensis
GCTCCTGGCATCTCACGTTTGCTCGACACTCACCGTGCGCCACGACCCACGCCACGCCATCTCCCTCGTCCATTCTGCCCGCGACCATTGTCAGGGCCTGCTGCCTGACCAAGCCCAGCAGCGCGTCGGGGCAGAGCAGATGGCACAGGCGCACGGCGGCGATGCATGCGCGGGTCGAGCGGCGCGGCGCGGGAGCGACGAAGGCGGCAGCGGAGGAGGAGGAGGAGGCGGGATGAGGGATCAGAATGCGAAGCTTGAACAGAGGGAACAGGGTCAGTAGGGTTCAATGTTAGAAGGCAGAGAGAGCAAAGCCACGCACGGAATGAGGCAGCAGCAGCTCCTGTGCCGCGTGCAGGAGCCGTTGATCCATCTGTTTCTGCCTCTGCCTCTGCCTCTGCCTCTCCTTGCCCTTGCCCTTGCCCTTGCCCTTGCCCTTGCCCTTGCCCATGTCGCGCTGCTGCGTCTCTGTGCCCTCGCCCTCGTCGTCGTCGTCGTCGTATGGGTGCATTGCATAGCTGAGCACCCTTCTGCTAGGCTGCGCATGCACACTGCTCAGCGCACTGCGGCCAGCGTCGGCACGCGAGGCGGCGCGCCGACGCTTGTGCGTCGAGGTGCCGGTGGCGAGCATTGTGTGATTCGCCCGGTGCCGGTGCACGACGCAGCGCACTGCGTAGCGGGAGAGAGAGAGGTGGGGAATGCGAGGCGCGGGGGAGAAGGGTGAGGATGGTGGAGGGCAAGCAAAGAAGCATGCAAGCCGCCCGCCGCACTCGCACTTCTTCTGGCAGTGGCCGCGCCGCTAAGAATTTGGCACACACGCGCCGCGCGACTCGGACAACGGCGCCCAAAGATGCTGCGCGCTGCCGCTTCGACACCGTCTCCAAGTCTGCGAGCGCAGCCAGAGTGAGTGCCAGAGAGCAGTCTATCACACTCGTATTTTGGGGGCGGAAGAGCAGCCGATGGGGGGCGGCAGCAGCAAGAGAAAGAAGACATGACGTCGTCGCAGCGGGGGGACATGAGCGGTGGTGTTGATGGGGCGAGTAGAGGGGGGGAAGGGGCGGTAACGATGAGAGAGAGAAGCAAAGAAGAGCACGGCTTCTCGCGCGTACGTGGGGGAAGCGCGAGTGGGCTCGCGGGGACACAGAAAAAGAGAGAACAGGCCCGAGACGGCAACGCCTTGGCTAAAAGTCGAGCGTAGCGCAGTCTCGAGAGAGAGAGAGAAGAGGAAGCAAGCGAGCTTCCACTTCGGCCCCGGTGCGGGCGTGCAAGCCACGGCGGGGGGCACACCTGGGCGCGCCTCCGTGCGGGGAGCGCGAGAGAGACGAAGACGCGGCGGCCCGCCTTAGACGTACTTGCCGAACATCGGAATGAGCGTCTGCGCCACCGTGAAGGAGAAGACGCTGAGGCGAGGGAGGGCGAGG
>NW_020312034.1:0-1185 GCF_003144115.1 Tilletiopsis washingtonensis
GAGAAGGTGAGACAAGGGGGCAGGCAGCAAGAGGAGGGGAGGGAGGGCAGCACACGCACGCGAATCGACTTGTCCAGACTGCCCGAGACGACGTGCGTCTCGTCGAACTGCAGACAGGTGACGGGCGCTGTGTGTCCCAAGAGCGTGCGGTGCGCTTGTCCCGTGCGCACTGGTTCAAGGCGGGGTGTGCGTACCGTCAGCTTTGCGCGCGCGCGCGAAGAAGAGAGAGAGGAGAGAGGAGAAAGAGAGGAGGGGGGAGGGGGCAATGGGAGAAAACTCACTGTCCCACATGCGCACCGCTCCATCTCCACTGGCACTGGCAAGAGCGTAGCCCCAGAACTGCACGGCGCCCACAAAGTCGGTGTACATCTCCCAGCTGCCGTCTGCGTATGCCGGCGTCGCGGCCGAGAAGTTGCCGTTGAGATCGAGGAGCGGCGCGCCCGCGGCCGCGGCGCCCGGCAGGCCGCCGATGCCGAGGCCGGCCGAGGAGAAGGAGTCGCGCGAGCGCCGCGGCGACGAGTGCAGCGCCGCCTCGGCGCCAGAGGCGGCCCAGAGAATGTCCATCGTCAGCACGCACTGGCCAGTGTTGAGGTCCCATTGACGCAGCGTCTTGTCCGAGGCGCCAGTGATCTGCAAGAGGAGAATTGATGATGAGCGAAGGGAAGGGAAAAAAAACCATGGGCGAGGCAAGAGGCCGCAAAAGCACACAACTCACCAGACAGCCCTCGTCGAAATAGAGACTCGTCACCGCCTTTGTGTGGCCCTCGAGCTTGCGCAGCATCGGATTCCACTCTTCCTTGTCCTTTGCCGCGGCGTCGGCGGAGGCGGCCAGGCGCACGTGCGGCTCCTGCTCCTCTTCCTCTCCATTCTTCATCTCCAGGCGCGTCTCCCAATCCTCGACGCGGCGCAGGTCCCACAGGCGCACCGTGGCGTCCTGCGAGCCGGTAATGCAGAGTTCCTCCTCGACCTGCAGCGCACGCACGCCGGCCGTGTGGCCGCGCAGACGGCCCACTTGCGTGCCCGAGGAGAGATCCCAGACGAGAGGAGACGCCTCTTCGCCAGACGACGACACGAGGGCGCCGTAGGGCTCCGAAAAGTCGAGAGAGGTAATGGGACCGCGGTGGCCTGCCAATGTCTGCAGAGAGAGAGAGAGAGAGAGAGAGAGAGAGAGAGAGAGAGAGAGAG
>NW_020312035.1:0-1171 GCF_003144115.1 Tilletiopsis washingtonensis
CCCTCTGACACCATCGTGCCCACACTGGCGGCCAGTCTCCTCCATGGCCGCCCCCGCCATTCCCGGCATTGCCGAGTCCCTCTCCGTCTCGCTGCAACAGGCGCGCGTAGTGCAGGCCGTCTACCTCTACGGCTTCGCCCTCGGCGCCGTGATCCTGACGCCGCTCTCTGAAGACTACGGCCGGCGCCGGGCACTGCTGCCTTCCGTGCTGCTCCTGGCGCTCCTACAGCTGCCCTGCGCCCTGGCGCCAAACTACGCCACCCTCGTCACCGCGCGCCTGCTCGCGGGATTCTTTGCAAGCGTGACGTTTACTAGTGTCGGCGTCATCAATGATCTCTTTGCTGCAGAACAGCAGGGCTGGGGAGTCAATACCTTTGCGCTTAGGTGAGTTGTCTTGGGGGGGGGGGGGGGGCAATACATGGCTGACATCGCGCAGTGCCGAGGCGGGAGCAGTCATTGGCCCAATTGCAGGCGGCTACTTGTTCGTCGCGCACGGCTGGCGCTGGGTGCGTCATCATCTCACTCTCTCTGCCCTCTCCTCCCTTCGCTGAACGGGTCTCCCTCTAGACATTCGGCGTCATGGGCATCGTCACTGCCTTCCTCCTCCTGCTCTACTACTTCCTCGTCCCCGAGACTCGGTCGGGCATCCTTCTCGCGGCGCGCGCCGCCCGCAAGCGCAAAGAGACGGGCGAGGCAAGGTACTACGCGCAGCACGAGCGCGAGCGAGAAGGCCATACGCCGCGCGCATTGCTGCAGGAATGCGTCGTGCGTCCCGTGTACATGCTGCTCACCGAGCCCATCGTCTTTTGGTTTGCCCTCTTCGATGGCTTCAAGTACGTGTTGTTGATGTCTTGCTTCCTTCCTGCCCCCCCCCCCCCTTTCGCAAGCTAAATTCTTGGGCTGCGGCAACAGCTACGCAATCGTCTATCTCTTCCTCGAGGCCTTCTCCCTCGTCTACGCGCAGTACGGCTTTGGCACGGGCGCCGCCGGCCTGCCCTTCCTGGCCGTGCTGTGCGGCTTTCTCATCGCCTTTGCCGCATACCCGCTGCAGATGGCCTACGAGGCACGCGATGCAAGGAAACAGCAAGGCGACGCCACGCCAGAGGCTAGACTGGCTTGGAGCGTGCCCGGAGGCGTCATCTTTCCCATCTCGCTCTTGTGAGTTTCGTTG